>NW_017804846.1:967505-990872 GCF_001891065.2 Hippocampus comes
GGGGTTTTTGGGGGGTTGTGGGGGGGGGGGGGGGGGGGGTGTCAGTGAAAACAAGTAGTCAGCTATGCTCTCTGTGTTATTTTAAGCACAACTGCTGCGATAGATGTTGTGTCTCATTGTACATTAAGACACTGACCAGTGTGCACCATGGACCCATCAGATGGAAACCATGTGGATTGAGTGACCTACAAAAATGTTTTGAGATCATAAAACACTTCAAGGATCATTTTAAGGATGAATAAGTGAGCGTAAAACACCAAAACAAATATGATTTATACAAATATATCTGCATGTACAGTATATGTACAGGTATGTGTGTATATTGTGTGTGTATCTGTTGTGAAAGCAGCATTTTGTTGTACTGTATTTCAACATTGAAAGTATGCTTGTCCCTCATCAGTTGCCGTTCCCCAAGCAGCAAGAAGCTAGGGATGTGAGGATTGGTTGAGAGAATAGTCGGTAATTGAAACCAAATGAGGCCTTCAGAGTGGTAGAATAAAGGATTAAGTTCTCCAACAAAGCGTCTTTATTTAATATAAAGCATAACATTTCACTTTTTACTGCAGTAGGAGCAGAAGACAGCCAGCTTTTCCTTAATATCCGCCGAATGTTGCTGCGCCACGGTCGTTCTTACCCGTAAGGATAGCTGCCGCCATTTCATGATACAAAAGCACCAAACGCCATGGATTAGTTATCTTGAATTCTCTCGAGGGTGCTCGATTCCCATGGTCCTTCGTGTTGTTGCATTTTAATTAAACTGTGCTTGGTCAGCATGTTTCTACATAGGTGCCGTTTTCAGGATGCTGTTTTGCACAATGCACGTACAGTACTTGATACTAATATACATCTCCTGATTGCGTGACTTTAGCGTCCTCTTTCACGCCCACCCTTCCCACTTTAACGTCCGCATGCTGTCCTCAGTTACGTCCACCTTTCCCCTCTATAAGCAGCGTCGGCACAACATCAGTCAGTCAAGCGGACCAAACCCCTCAATGAAGTCATACAACAGCATTCACACAACTCGTGCATACACAAGACGACGCGCATTATTAGGCGCCCTGTCCATTTTGTAGAAATTGTAAGACTTTTAAGTGCACCTTATGGTCCTGAAAATATGGTGGGTCGATAGATAGATGGATAGATATCTGCCACCCGTTGGCAGATTGAAGTGAATCATAATACATAGTTCATGGTTCATTCATGTAAAACTGACATCATCACTGTATTATATTAAAAATGGTCGTGAGGACAGTCAAATTCTCCACACTTATTTTAAACAAGAAGTCTCAACTCACTCATCGTCGCTTGGCGCCATTTCCACCTTCCGCAATCTATTTTTTTACTCACTCTCGTTATTTCCTCCTCCACAGTCCTCCTTGCAGCTTCTTAACGAAAATGTTGAAATAATTCAGAGTTGATTTGTTTGACAATGACTTCATGTCTTGGCTCCCATTAGAGCTCACCAGGGAGGACGCTCGTTCCACAGTAGCCGAGTTAGTGGATGAGCTCATTTTTGCTTTAAAGTCCAGCATGATTACTAAATAACCCAATGTCTTGGTGTTTATTTATAAAATCATGTCTTAATCACATACCTGAAATCCTTTTCCGGCATCTTAGTGACATTTCAAATGTACTTGTGGTAACTCTGGCAAGGGGTTCTGTTGCGTCCAAGTTCGTACATTTAGCATCAGATCTCCCACTTGGTCGAAGACCATGAGAGTCTATTCTTGTTACAGATTACTCAACATGTAATTATTTATGTCTAGAAGTATCCATACAGTATACTGTATATTGAAATATGCTATGAACCTCATTTTCTTCAGTCTTGTTTCAGTTAAAATATAGTAAAGTATGAATGCCAAATGAACCGTCACAGGCTGTGCAGACAAAACTAGTGTTACAATGACAGCAGAAAGTACACGGAAATCAAAAATGTCTCACGTTTAAATATCAGCACATGGTACTGAACTACATATTTTACCCTAAGGGTTAGAGTTATAAAAGCAAGTGTATTTAATCCAGTATGTAACAAATGTTGGCCAGACAGGCGATGCATTATGTATCGTTTTAATGGGTAATTTTTGGTCCAGAAATAAATGCCTTTGTGAATACTAGATGAACCAGAACTAAAGTGTTTTGGTCTGTACTCGTGTACTGAAAGACAAGCACAATCACAATGCTATATAGTGGGATTCCCTATCGTTGCTCTGAGAAACCAATCTGTTCAAATAAATGAATAAATAAAAGACTTGAAGCTGCCACTCTCGCATTAAAGGGAAACCTGATTAAACTTTACCTAAAAATGTCCATGGCCCCTCTTTGAATTTTTTTTTTTTCTCTTCAAAACCACAAATGTGGAGTTGATGGCCAACGGGCTCCTTCTTCAACCAAGACTTCCATTTGCCTTCAGTTTTAAACTGTATACTGTACTGGGAGTCTACAGACTTTGTAAACATATTTTCTGCACATATATGGTTCCAATTAGGAATGATTGTACTCATTGCTCACTCATTTAATGAAGGATCAATGCTTCAGGGCATCTTTCTGGCTCAAAGGGGCTTATTTTCACAAATACTCATTCAGGTGGAATACCCTTTGCTCTTGTAGTAACTATTTTTAAGAATAATATCCCCACATGTGCATAGTGGACCCAGGTTATAATGCGCTTACAAATAACAGATGTAGAAATGTTTGGCTCATGTAAAAGACTCTTGCAAACGGTGAACTTAGTATACAGTTCGTCTCCCCAACATGTGTGTGTCTAACTTGACTCACAAAGTATTAATTGCCACAGTTTCTTGGCAGAGAGTGTTTCAACCATCTGGACGTAGGGCTAAGACGACACAATGGTTGTTTGGACTGAGCTGTTTCTCGATTAAACATTCACACATTGGACAGACAAGAAGTAGTCAAACATGTGGAGGTTCCTTTTAGCTGGGCAGCTACTGTAAATGAATGACTTGACACATGTCCTTTCTTCCCGTGGAATATTTACACCGACCTCACATCGACATGTCCTGCTAAAAGGTTCTGTTTAAGAAAGTGGAGCCGTGTTTTAAATAAATATCTCCTCAGTCAATTAATAGGAAGCAACTGTGACCTGCTTACTGCTAAAACACGCTCTTGAACCCTCACATTTGGCATAAAGCTTCAAATGAAAAAAGACCACAGATTAAACAAAAGACCTTGTGGTCCTGTTGGATGTCAACAGAGGAGCACTTTGATGATAATGCATGCAGCCATGATGTTATGTTGAAATTTATTGACACTAACACAGGACAAGGACAGGTTTTTTAATGCTATTTTCTGCCGTGTTGATTTCAACTATTAACAGTGGAATTCTAGAGTTTCTTTAAGCAAAACAGGATAACCTTAGAAGCCCTTCATCACGCGATTTTAAGCTTTCCGCATTTACCTATCAAAAAAGACACCGCATCTGTTGGACCAGTTGACATGATCGTAGACTCATGAATCTGATGACGACGACTCCAGAATATAATGCAATCCGTTTATTTCCAAAAATAAAAACGCGACATAGCACTGTCTTACTTTGTATGGCTCAATGTCAAAGACTGTTTGCTTTCCAGTTCCAATCAGCCACACCTGTACTGGTGAGCTCACCTACGTGTGGTGTGGGCCGACACCAAAAACACAAACATATGGTGTACATTCATTCATTCATTCATTTTCCAAACCGCTGTATCCTCATTAGTGTCGCGGGGGGCGGTGCTGGAGCCTATCCCAGCTCTCTTCGGGCAGTAGGCAGGGGACACCCTGAACCGGTTGCCAGCCAATCGCAGGGCACACAGAGAAGGACCATCCGCGCTCACACTCACACCTAGGGACAGTTTGGAGTGTTCAATCAGCCTGCTATGCATGTTTTTGGAATGTGGGAGGAAACCGGAGGACCCGGAGAAAACCCACGCAGGCACGGGGAGAACATGCAAACTCCACACAGGAAGGCCGGAGTTGGAATTGAACCCGGTACCTCTGCACTGTCGACGTGCTAACCACTCGACTACTGGTATGGCGTACATATGATTATATATTACCTTTGCCACAGTGGCGATCTAATTTATTATGAGATCTGAGTTATTTTTGGGGGCTATTTTTCTTACCTGGAAGTAAGACGCCTGGCAAACTAAAACCCATGTGGTCACCATGCCCCTTTCGTGACATTGTCCTAAAGCCGTGGCTGCTGCCCGCACAACCATTGAAACAGTAAATCGTAATAAAGTTGCCTGGGAGGGCGGCACCTCGGCCGGGTCTTTTCTCAAAACACTTTTCGGCCGTCCCGCGCGGCTCCAGCCCGTGAGGCGGGCACTTCAACCAGGGAGGCCATTCGGAGTGCACCTTCATCGGACACACGTGCGGGCGAGCGCACAGAAGTGGACTTTAAGAGCAGAATTTCAGAGCAGCGGAGCTCCAACCGGTGATGCCGGTGCTTCGGCCGAGGTGGCCGCTCATAGCACCTCTTTCCCACATATGCTTTTCGGGCATCCTGCTGGCTGATCGAAAAAGTTTTCGTGTTTAGTCTGCAGAAATGGTCTGAGGGTCGCTCCCTCAATTTTATACATGTAAAACTGAGGACCCAATTGTTTTTTTTAGATTGGAGGAAGCTATAGCTTAGAGAGCAGGAATAAGTAGGAATGCTCAGAGATGCATGAATGGAGGAAAACACCTCTATGGGGGTGTTATTGGTGAGGGATTATTATTTGAACATGGCTAAAAGTTCAAAAAGTTGATGTTGCATGATACAAACCCTTCAGGGAAGGCTGGTGGATTTCTGGTATAAAACATCTTGCTAAAAAGAGACACTGTTTATTTGTGCTTCAAATAAACCCAAATTCTAAATGATTCACTCGATCTTAATTAGCTTATTTTCCATTTTCTCACCAGATGCAGACCCTGTTTGCCTTTGATGAGGAGGAAATGGAAATGAGAAACAAGGTGGTGGAAGATCTGAAGACAGCACTTCGAACTCAGCCAATGAGGTAACCTGTGAGCAAATTCTCTCCTATAAACACAAACGTGACTTCTTTAAGATAATTGATACAGCTTAACCTCCGTATGTACAATTGACTCCCACATATTCATGGTTTGACACCCGTGGATTTGGAAGATTTTTTTTCCTCAGTATTTTTAAATAATTTTTGTGGGGGTGGGGGGGACTCCTGACGTTCGTGGAAAATGAAGACACAATGTGTTTTTTCAATGCAGTTATAATGAGGGTCAATTATTTGAGGACCGCGATCCACCGTGAATAGCGAGGGTCCATTTTAATGCATTGATTTGGTTCAAAATGGGATGTCAAATGTTCAACAGGATTATTATTCTATTGCCTGTTAATATGTTTTGAAATTAGACTGATGAAATGTATTACTTAGGTCATTGTAATGATCTGTCCCCAGCAGCTGTTTGGCCGCAGTTAGAGATTGGGAAGACTAAACCATTCAATCATACAAACTGCTTTTCTTTCCCTATCAGCAGCTGCTCAATTGCTGTCTTTCAACTTGTGCCAGTTGAATGATGCATTGGTCTGGAACCAAGCTGTGTGTGTGTGTGTGTGTGTGTGTGTGTGTGTGTGTGTGTGTGTGTGTGTGTGTGTGTGTGTGTGTGTGTGTTTTCTTCTGTAAAGGAGCCATGTTGTGACAAACCTCATGTGTAGAGTGATAAATACTCATAGCCGACTCTGTGTCTGGGTCATGTCTGGGTTGTATATGGCATGTATGTGGTATATGTATGTGGTGGTCATCGGCCAAGTGCTTAACCAAACAGAACAGATCTTAATGCAAATTAAATCAATTTTCACAATATTCATATTCTTACGAGGAAAGAATATTTACAAAATGAAGTTGACTTTATTCTCATCAAGTCGACTCTAATGGAATGAAAGTTGAGTGGACATTGACAAATTCTGACATGCTTAATTTATTTTGTTTTCCCCGCTGTTACAAAAATTACAGGAGAATGAAATCCTTTGCAATAATCTATTTTCACAGATAATGGATGGTGCATATCCAGATTTTACTCAGAACAGTACATCAACAATATTCAGCAACTAAGCTCTTTATTTTTACGCAACAGACAGATTATAATGCAAGATCATGGACGTTGTCTTGGTGAGGACTAGCCTACTGTCACCTGATGGTAGTTTCAGCCAGAGAAAAACATTCTTTCTGTTTATGCTCGTCTTTGGGACAGCCAGTTAATATTTTGGATACATGAGGAAACCTGTTCTGCGTGGTGGTAATATGCGTCAGCGTCTTCGTGTGGGATCAAATTCCTCTTCCACTGTGATTGTCTGGGCCAAACAGTTGTTCAAAATCCACTTTGTTTCCCCCTCACTTATCCTTGCTGTACATTCAGGAGACCCCCCCCCCCTCCGCCTCACAAATTAAACCGATTAAAGTGTCTGACTAACTTCATTCGGCACACTCATCCATTTTCCTGCAAGCGTGCCCCGCCTCCTCCCCATGCAGGACAAAAATGTGATTAGCAACTCATGGACATCAAACTCTTCATGGAATTGTGGAGTAGTGAAGTGGGCTATCGACTAGTCTGTACAACCCCTGTCTAAACAAAAATGTCCTTGTCAACCAAAGAATATGCAGAATGGATAGTAGACTGTCCTTCATTGGTGTGGGACAAAAAAAATCTCAATCCTAAATTGAAATAAAAGACAAATCCATTGATCAAATTCCTATAGTGTTGTGAGTGTGTTGTAGCAATTTCCATTGAACTTGGGGCAAGAGGTAGGCTACAGCCTGGACTGATAACCAATCAGTCGCATGGTCGGGTGTAATAGTATGTTTAACTCCATGACCACGCCCAACATTTGATGAGAACTCATTTGTAGATACTGTTTTTTTGGACAATAGATTGCTCAGGCTTAAAATTAGCACCACTAAAAAATATATTCAGTCATACCTCGGTTTTCGAGCATAATCCGTTCCAGAAGGCTGTTCAAAAAGCGATTTGTTCGAAATCCGCAGCTATTTTATTAGCCGATGATTAGGGGCTGATAACGCTATGCAGAAATAACAAAAAAACAGTCAAATTTGCGTGAATCACAACAAACACATCTGCTCACAATGAACGTTACACGAGGAAGCGTCACTTCCTCGTTTAAGGAAGCCGAGAGGAGTCAAGTGGCGTATTCGGGTTTGCTCAGCTTGGTCGAAAAACGGTTTTCGGTCGTAATCCGAGGCATGAAAATCTCGAATTTTCTGGTCGAAATCCGATTTGGTCGATAACAGAGACATTCGAAAACCGAGGTTTGACTATATCGCGAAGAAGAAAACCATGTATATCACTCTGACGTATTTTGGGGGGAAATTTATTTGACCAAAAACTGAGACCAAGAACAGTAGAGCTTGGACTGGCACCAACTATCCTTGTCCCCTAATTGCATTGATGGCCATGTATGAGTTCCGGTTGTATTCGAAACGTCTGTTCCTATTCACGGATAAGTTTTTCTTTTTGCTTTATAATGACTTAACCTTAACTTGAATCCTGCATTGCATTGGGACTGAAAGGTAGAATCATGGTCAGCTATTGTGCCTTGCAAATGCACCAACTGCCAAAGATAGAAATGGAAGAAAAAGAAAAAAAAGATCGAAAAGATAACGAAAAGGTGGAAGTAGAAGTAGTTATGTCAATCAATGTGTGACATATATGTAGTTTGGCATTAGGCATCCGTCACTATTCACAGCACCAAAAAGAGCAATAACTGACCAAGATTCCATCTTTGCCCACAATTTGATGTGGGATTCTTGTTTCGGGAAGCCATTTTAAATTAAAAAGAAAAATGATTCCGTAATTAGAATTGCAACTTTTTGATTCCAACCGGAACTCATTTGCATATATCAATACAATTAGGGAACAAAGATCTTTGGTGCCAGTTGGACCTCTAATTTTAATTTACGCAAGTAACAATTGAGTATAAATTGCCGAAACAGCCAAATTATGACAAAAGTAATACTTATAATTTTTTTTAAATATTAATTCTTTTTAGTAGTATATTTTGTAAGATACCGGAAAAGCTTTCCCCAATTTTTTATTGTTTCATTTAACTAACCTTGTTGAACCTTAATGATGTCGTGAGCCTCCATTACTCATAATTGCGCTTACGACTCATTACTCATTAAGTCCCCGCCATTTTATTCTCAGCCGTGTGGTGGGTAGCTGTTGGGTTCCAGAGAATGAGTGTTCAGGGAAACTCTTCGCTAGTTTGATGACAACTGCATGATAAAAGGTAATGAAGGCTCTGCTACAGTGTTTGTATGAATCAGAAGTTTATTGATCCCTAGGGGTTTTTCACTTTCAAAAATGTATACCCTCGATGTTGTCTCTGACACCGTTTGAAAGGATTATTTGTGTCAAATGTGACAGAACTCATCTGTGTGTCACACTTTCATGGCAGTATGTCCTTCTGTCTGTGAACTCTTTTCATTCGTGGCTGTGTTGGATCACTGCCGGTATTGGCTGTAGTCCCTCCTTCCCTCTGCCCTTTCAGAGAGGCAGCTGCTATGTGACATGACAAGGCTCTTCTGTGCCCTTAGACCTCTTTTTACTTGGTCGCCGAGCAAAAACACATGGTGGGCATAGAGCGAGCCAAGTGGCGAGGACAGAAGTGACATTGCTAGCAAACTCCTCTTCAAAACTCAACAGCTGGATGCAAGCATGTCAGCCTTGTTGTCTGTTCAATCTCATCATCATGCCGGATACATTTTAGAGTGGACAGCATGCAAAAATGTTCACTATACTGTATCCTTTGTGCTGTGCTGTGCCTAAAATCAAGAAATACATCTCGATCTCGACCAAATGAATGGTCTACATCTGGTCTGATGTTCATTTCCATGAAAACGTTTTTATTAGGAAAGAAAAGTTATGATTGGAAAGAGAAAATAATTCAACAGAGGATCAGGAAAGTCCAGCACGTGTCAGCCATTTTTCTCACTTTCATATTTTCAAATTTGAATGTGAAATTAGTGCTAGTTTAACCTTTTCAGTTCAATTCCACACATTAACCTCCCACAGAAACCTTTGCTTAATGTTTGTTGTTTTTATGGGGTTTTTTGCAGACACTTGTACCACTTAGGTCATAGCAACTCTCTCTAATTTTGAAAATCTTCTGAGTACCGTGGCAAAGTATGTTATTGTCAACTATGTACATCAGTCAGTTAGTGTATGTCGCTTGATTAAGTAAAGCAACGCTTCTCAACCAACACTTCATCTTCTCTCACTTAAAATAAATAAACCTACCACCATGTTGATTGTGACATATTGTGGATTATATCTGTCCACAGCGGCATTTCCTGTTATGATAAGCACATGCTGTTTGTACATTCTTCGCACAAGTTGACGTCGTATGATTTACGCATTGGAAGTTAAGGCATGTTAATGTGAACTGTTATGAGAATTAAACACTTGTCGTGCGTGCTTGCGCTATTTATATATAAATCTACAGGGAGCAGTTCAAGTGACAACCAAGGCTATGTGGCTAATATGCACAAAGTAATTAATCAGGCCTGGACAAAAACATGGATGAGACTTGGTTATGTTCTGGGGCTGTTTTGCTGCATCTGGCACAGGGTTTTTCGGAAACCAATACAGGAAATGAAAATCACGGCATTCTTAGTCAAATGTGCAGCCCACAGTGAAAAAATCCTGCAGCAGGATCAATGACTCAAAACAAACAGCTAAAACACTCAAGAATGGGCAAAGTGACCTTTTACGAGGCGTCATTTAAATACTCTTGAACATCTGTGGAAGACCGCCTTCAAGCCTGAGACAGCTGAAGTGGGTCGAAATGCTCGTTGACAAGTCTCATTGGGTGTTGCAGAAATCGTAATGATGAGCTCAAAAGGTTACTCATGTAACCGTTTTTTGCAGAGGCAAATTTCATGATCCATCTATCCATTTTCTGATCCGCTTATCCTCACACGGGTCGCGGGGCGTGCTGGAGCCTATCCCAGCTGTCTTCGGACAGTAGGCAGGGATCACCCGAAACTGGATGCCAGCCAATCGCATGGCACACATAGACGAACAACCATCACCACTCACACTCACACCTAGGGACAATTTAGGGTGTTCCATTAACCTGCCACGAATGTTTTTGGAATGCGGAAGGAAACCGGAGGAGCCGGAGAAAACCCACGCAGGTACTGGGAGAACATGCAAACTCTATACAGGAAGGCCAGAGCCGGAATCGAACCCTGCACCTCTGCATTGTGAGGCCGACACGCTAACCAGTTGATTACCGAGCCACCCGCAAATTTCATTAGGTTTTTTTTTTTGTTTTTTAAAAAACAAATGCGGTAAGAAATGTGTATGTGCAGATTACTTTTTTTCTGAGTTATTAATCTATTTAAATTTTTACTTTTGGCATTTTTCCAGTTACTGTATTCCAATGAACATGGTTGATTTTTATATTACCTTTCAGGGGCTATGGAACAAACCTTTCAATTCAGTACTAGGCATAGGTCGGTCTAGATAAAAGTTGTCGGCTGGAATCCAAATTAGTTTTAGATAAAGGATTCTTCATTCACTGGAATTCGAACTGATCCTTTTTATTGCTCTATGATTATTTCCTAGAGATAATCTTAAATGCTGCCTCATATAACGTTATCTTTGCCTGTCATGAGCCCTGCCTCAACATCAACTCGTGTGCACCTCTGCCATTTTTGGTTTGTGTCATTACATTCCAAGTTACGTTACGCTCCTTTTTTTTTTTCTTTCTTGTGAAAAGTGTGTGTAAGTGCATCCATGCGTGTGTGCATCATTGGTTTCACCCCCCCAGTAGTGTTTAGCGCTGCTTGAATGCATATCGTATGCAGCACTTGCTTCTTTGAATGGAAAACAATCCTGAAGGGGTTTCACGTATGCACAACACAACACATCCTGATTTATATAGCGCTTTCACAACAGCTGCAGCTGTAACAAAGCGCTTTCCAAAACAGTTAACGTAAAGTAAATAAGCGGTTGCTCCCTCAAAAGAGGAGACAACGATTGGTCCGTAAGCCACTGGAGCGTAAATGGTAAGCTGTCAAAAGGATACTCCAAAGTCAGAGAAGGTTGGCTGCTACTAACTGGAGAGGAAGGGCGAGATGAGAGCATCTCTGCTCTACAATGTTATAACAATTGAATGGATTGCTCATGTCATTTAACAGCCCATTAAGTATGTTTATGTGTTAAGCTCCACAGGATCTCGAGTTGCATGTGCACATACACATTTCTTACCGCACAGAGAAAAGCCCGACTGCAAGGCTTTCACCTTTTTCGAACTTCCAAGAACAGCATCATCCTCTACTCACCATAAGTTCTTTTCGCGGCTGCTCAGCTTCAGTTTTTCACCAGCGTGAAGGATCTTTTCTCTGAGGTGGTCTTACAAATCTTGGACAGGAATATGGCTGTTACAGTATTTGGCATCTTCTCTGGCTTCACTTGTCACTGGTGCACTGGAAGAAGGTGAAGAATGCGTTCCACCTTGTGGCTTGCCATACCATGTCAACTGTGCTGCATTTAGTTATCGATGGAGACACCCGGGGGGGAAGACAAGAAGCACTTTGTTTGCTGATGATTGTGTGAGCCAAATGCATTGTCAAATTGTTTTATTTCTTTGAAGAAATTGTTGGTCATGCCAGATAAAGTGTGTGCTTTTGCTGGAAATCTGGAACCGATTGTTTTTAAGTAAAAGAACACTTGGCGTCAAGTTTCAGTGCGATATGAATTTGAGGAAATGTTTTGAGTGGTTTTGTCCAAATGTTGAAGGGGTTTGTCTGTGTTCCTTCTAATGTGTCAAAATAATGCATCTCGAATCCTCCTCCTCGACTTTTTCCCCTTTCCAGTGCTGGTCCTCTTTCTAACCCTCGTGCAAGCCTGTTGTCTGAAATTATTCATCATGCACATCAGAAATCTGACAGTGTAGGAAGTGCGTTTGTTTGCCGACTGGTTTCACCCCATGTTTACCCATCCTGTCTGTCATTCAGCTTGTCAGCTTGATGTTAATAGCTGGCTGCTCTTCTATTTCGAGCAGCTAATGAGGCATGCCTCTTAAGATACTTGGAATGTAAAGTGGCCACATTAAAAGAGTGTTCAGCTCTAGTTAACTGTATCGAATGATATCATTTGATAATCGCGATTAATTGATGTGCTACTGTGTCTTAATCTTTAAATCCAAATACAGTACAAATAAATCTCTGGGTTTCAAGATGATTCTCAGAAGGATGGATTCATTCATGTGCAGCCATCAGACTATTTAACAAAGAATGTTGATTGGATGCCGCTTGGGTAAATGGCCATTCATTTCTCACTATAAAATGGAAGTTACCCTCAAGGAACTAATGAAGTTTTTTTTTTTTTTTTTTTAATCTCTTATGTGTGTGCCTTTTAGGCCAAGCTTCAGAATCAACTTCCCCTGGTGTGCCTAAATCACACCTTGTAAATATTAAAAAGAAAAGCAGAAATACCATTGTATTGCCTTGGCATGAAGATGTCACAGAAACAAAACCCAACCCGCAACAGTCTGAGTGTTACATATAGTGCTTGCAAACAATGTGCCACAGAGTCTATTCATTTATTTAAACTTGGATGTACAGTAGGAACGGAGCCTATTACTGTATGTAAAAGCCAGCAGTGATCTTAAGTATTTAGTGTCCCTGGTTTAATGTCACTTTATGATTGTACAGACCGCAGGGGAGCATTTTACACCTTAGCTCTATTTGTCATACATGCATTCATTATTTTAGTCAAGGTCTTTAATTACGATTATTCCTTGGTTTTGTACTAAAAATAAATGACTATAGATTGTGCTTAATGTGTTTGAAATCATTGCAAGCTTTTGTACAGCAAGATGCTAGGCCAGTAAATTTTTGTCTTCGCCCTTTTCAGGTTTGTGACGCGCTTCATTGAGCTGGATGGCCTCACTTGCCTCCTCAACTTCCTTCGCAGCATGGATTACGAGACCTCGGAGAGCCGCGTCCACACCTCTGTCATCGGCTGCATCAAGGCTCTCATGAACAATTCTCAGGGTCGAGCACACGTGCTCGCTCACCCGCAGAGCATCAACACCATCTCGCAGAGCCTGCGAACGGAGAATGTAAAGACCAAAGTGGCCGTTTTGGAGATTCTTGGGGCAGTGTGTCTAGTCCCTGACGGACACAAGAAAGTTTTGCAGGCCATGGCTCACTACCAAAAATACGCCGCAGAGAGGACTCGTTTTCAGGTGAGGCAAACCCACACAAATGTTTCATACTCTTTAGTTGTCTTTTGGTTCACACATACTGGTGTCTTCTTTGAGCCTGGGGGTGTCAGTATTCATGTGAGAGACTAGACAAAGTCATCCACAAACAAATCAAGCTGAGATCATTTTGATGAGTGCTGACATCTTTCCAGATGTTTTGACCCCAGGCTAAATCAGCACACTTTGAGAACATAACAAAGCTGGGTGAGGACATCAACAATTATGGAGGTCATGAATACGTCGTGCATCAGTGTCTATCAGGACTGAGTCAACAAACCACATTTTACTCATTCCCGCTGGGTGTGTGTGAATTTGTGGCACCTTGGACTAAGTTCACACCAGAGGAATGGGTGATTCACCCTTGATGAAGACTTGTGATTTTGTTCCATGTTGCGAACACTCCTCAGAAGTTTGTCTAGTTGTTAGTTTAGGACTATGCAAAGGGTTAGTAACCTCCTGCGTTATCTGATCCCGCCACTGTACAATGACTTGAATGTGATTTATGAAGCTATCTATCATGTAAGTGACTCTTTTTACCGTTTGTTCTTTATTACCGGTACTTAAACAACATTACCAACAAACTCTCCCCTGTGTTTGTAGACGCTGCTTGTGACTCTTTTTACCATTTGTTCTTTATTACCGGTACTTAAAACAACATGACCAACAAACTCTCCCCTGTGTTTGTAGACGCTGCTGAATGAGCTGGACAGGAGTACGGGACGCTACAGAGACGAAGTCAACTTGAAGACTGCTATTATGTCCTTTATCAATGCTGTGCTCAATGCTGGAGCAGGAGAGGTCAGCTCCAGCACATACTCGACATACTAGACCAAACTCTGTTAAACAGTTACATTGTTTCAATATTTGGAAACAATCCAAAAACAAAAAAAGGAATAAGTTAAAATTTGGACAGACAGGTTGCACCAAATTAGGATGACCAGGCACCCTAATTTTACAGTGGTGCAACTGAAAAAAAATCTGAGGTCGAGGACTTGTGTGGACCAGATTGTTATTCATTTATGAGCCAATATAACGTAAAATAGAGTTGTTTTTCCCTTTAATATTATTTAAAGTGTAAAACTGTCATGTTGAATGTGATGCTGTTGAAAATTTTGGACCACCTGACTTTATTTCTGGTGCAACCCAGAAAAAAATGCTGGGCGCACCAGTGCAAAAAAATTAGCCCTGAATTAGATGTTGAAACATTTTTGAGCTGTTGCCTACCTTTTTTTCATGACATCACTTTTGTGGATGTTGGATTGTACCCTGATCCCATCTGGAGTGCACATACGTAATTTTGAAATCAATGACAATTTGATGTATGTCGTCTTTTGGCACTGTCATTAATCTCCCTGAAATGCGCTCCCCTCGCCACTCAAAAATGTGATTTGCTTATTGTTGCTTAACTCTCGAGCCGTGCGGCCAGAGTGATGTATGAGCAGAGTTTGACAACCTGGGGGCTGTTTTCGCATTCATCCAAGGTGGTGGTTGCACAGCATGTTCACTGCAAATCCCAATTTTAGGCAAATACCTTCCTGCATAGTTGCAGTCAAAAACCTCCTTTTTTTCTTTAAAGATGTGTACAAGTTCAAGAATCCATTTGAATTGATCTCGAGAAGATCCTAAGTTTTCAATGAAGTGCGGTTTTTTTTTGTTTTGTTTTGTTTTTGGGGTTTTGGGGGTGTTTTTTTTAATGCAGTGTGCCCAGTTTGTTGACACATCATGTTAACCATATGCTTTGTACATAAAAATGTGTTAATCGAGCAAAATGTGTGAGCGTCACACAGTCTCAACAGCTAACTTGGATATACCCTTTCATTGCAAGCCCAATCTGAATCTCATGAATTGATGTTAAGATTAGCATTCCGCCTTCTGCTCTTTTATCTCCAGGACAACCTCGAGTTCCGCCTCCACCTGAGATACGAATTCTTGATGTTGGGCATCCAACCAGTGATTGACAAGCTTCGAGAGCATGAAAATGCCACTCTAGATCGGTGAGGGACAATCAAGCTAGGCAAAAGGCGGTATACCAGGAACATAATGGCACAAGATGAAGCTGGTGTAATTCTCACGTTGTCGTATTTATTTTTCTTTTTTTTTTCAGGCATTTGGATTTTTTTGAAATGGTACGCAATGAGGATGACTCTGAATTGGCCAAACGGTTTGACATGGTAAGTAATGCAGGGTTGATGTCAGATTGTGATGATTTGACAATAATGCAAGAGTTATTATTCTCAACAGACCCACGTTGACACCAAAAGTGCCGGTGCCATGTTTGAGCTGGTCAAAAAGAAGCTGAGCCACTCGGACGCCTACCCACACCTCCTCTCCATCCTGCAGCACTGCCTGCAGATGCCATGTGAGTTGCTACATGTTATACTCGTGTAGTAAGTCAGTTTGACAAATTGGGATAAGATATTGATAGACAGTTACCATTAACAGTTGCTTAATAAAACTCGAAAACAGACACATAATAAGTCACAGACAAAATTGTGCAGTCCATGCGTTCTGGAGCTAAACATTATTGCAAAATACACAAAAAAAAAAAAAAAAAAAGACATCTGACTTCAGCTTACTGCCATATCATATCAGTTATCATCCCAAATCAAAAATGTTATTGCTCTGATCATTCTTCTCCAAATGGTTAAGGTGGTTTGAAATGAAACATTTTGCCATTGTACTGCAACTTCCACATACAGATAAGCGTGGCGGTAGCAGCATGCATCACTGGCAGCTCCTCGACAGGATCCTCCAGCAGATAGTCTTGCAGGATGACAAAGGGGAGGACCCCGACCTTTCACCTTTGGACAACTTCAATGTTAAAAACATAATTCGCATGTAAGTGAAATATAGTCCTGTAAATACAGTACTGTAGTGTTATCGTCATAGCAGCATATACATATACAGTACCACTTCTCATATTATTTGTACATGCCAGGCAATCCTTTCAAAGAGGCAGAGAATGTAGTTCGTCAGGAAGGAAGAGGCAAAGTGAAGGTGGCAGCAAGGGGCTCCTGGTTGAAATCTGTGGAAGCGGCGCACCGTGCCTGAATTGGCACGAAAGAGGAAACCTGAGATCAAAAGGAAATTACTCTAATCGTATTAGTCAGGCAGGCCAGCCAAGTGAGCCATGTTTAGGTGCGGCCTGCGCAGCCACTTGGCTTCATGTCAGTGGTTTTGTTCATGCACTTAGGATGTTTACATTTAGTCTTCATGGGAACTACTGGCCACTGACAGATCACAGAACATTATTCATACACTCAACGTGGTTTGTTTTACCCTTCCTGACGACACTTACATAAACAGCTAAAGATCACGCTGATTCGGGCAATGCATTAGAGACGGTGCCGATGAATTTTGCTGTGGCAGTACTTACGACTTGTCATGTTAAGGTGCGGAGCTGAATAAGAGAAGTAACTCCTCCGAGTCTTGAGGAGAACCAGTATTTACCGTACATTTCGCATTTTAAATATTCTCAAGTTCACAATGGATAAGTATGACAAAGAGCTGTGATATGGACTTGACTCCCTTCTTGGATCAGGTTCTGTAACATGTAAATTGGATTATGAATGGAATATAAGCAGCTCACATAAGTACCACAATGGACCTACAGCATTTAGAATAAAATCAACAGTCCGGTTATTTCTGTTATTGACGATCAATGATGTGTGTGTGTGTGTAGTCTCTCGGCAGTGAAAGAAGCATAAAACATGAAGTGGTGTAGACCTTGGCCCATCTGCTTCTACCACTGTACATTCATTCAGTCACTATTTTTGTTCTATTACAACACTTGAGCGTAATTCTTTCCAGTAGCGCCCAGACAGCAAACTTGGATGCAGCATCTAAGCTCAGCCTTTCATTAAAGACCTTAGCGGATCCATCACCGGGAGGCGAATCCCTCCTGCCAAAATCTTGTTGTGTTTCCATTAACGTTCTTGAAGTGAATTATACCTGGAAAAATGAATCATGAATGAAGATTTCCACATGAGGTTGGCAGCGTTCCACAGGCCCCCCGTAGTTGATGGGTGAAAACGTGTCTTGTGCATATGTGGCTTTTAGGGGGAGAGAGGGAGGTTGGAGAGGTTAAATCAACTATAACAGCAATGTAGAGTCATTCACCATGACGACATGTGACCCACACCTCAACATGTGGACTGTTGCCGCTTTCCCACTGCTGTGGAAAAGTGTTCAACAATGAAGTATTTGTCTTGGGGGGGTGTTGGATCCTCGAAACGAAAGACCCAAAGAAAAAAAATAAGCGAATCCGTGAAACACACCAACCAAAAGGTGCCAGTAAAGCAAGCACGAAACTTTGCTCTCGAATTTACTTTTGAACTTTTATAAATCATTATATGGTATGCTCACATCATATTTGTTTGGAATGACCAGCATTTCTGGCAATCTGTAGGTTGAACTGTTTCCATTCTGTCAGTGACAGTTTTTATTCTCTCAACTCCAGCCAAGGCTCCTCTCGATACTCAAGGTTTTACTCAAGTCTTTTTCCCCTCAAATAGTTGTACCTTTATAAACACTTATCAACTTTTTGCTTCTCTTTTATACATGTATATCCTTTTTTATTCCTCCCCATTTCTACCTCCATAAACATATCCCGCCCATGCAGTTTTCCCAGATTGCTTTATTTTAAATTTTCTAATTTACTAATTTTCAACAACCCCGCCCATGCAGTTTTCCCAGATTGCTTTATTATTTTAAATTTTCTAATTTACTAATTTTCAACAAAAATAACCAAAACATAAAGTATTGACTTCAACTGATTCAAACTCCCCATGGTTTAACTCTAATCTACTGGGCAGTGCGGCCTGCAGCAACTGAGTCAAAGCTGGGCAAATAAATGAATTCCATCGCATACAAAATGAGTGTTCATCAGTAAGCATGTCGGGCGTGACATACATCCAAGTAACAAATGTCCAGGCTTTGCTCAGTTTGACTGCGTTTGACTCCCTATTCTACTGACAGTCCATTTTTCTGCATCATTGCATCGTTCCTCATTGTGGTCTTCTGTCTGCATAGGCTGGTCAATGAGAATGAGGTGAAACAGTGGAGAGACCAGGCCGAGAAGTTCCGAAAAGGTAAGAGAGCGCGTATGATGATGTTTTATCAGTTGTGTCGTTGTATTTTGTAACTTGGTTTGTTCTCCTTCTCTCTTCAGATCATGCCGAGCTGCTTGGCAAACTGGAGAGGAAGGAGCGAGAGTGTGAAACCAAGACCCAGGAAAAAGAGGACATGATGAAGACTCTGAACAAGATGAAGGATAAACTCCAGCGAGAGGGTGTTGAGCTGCGCTCAGCCAGGGAACAAG
Source organism: Hippocampus comes (assembly GCF_001891065.2). Taxonomy (NCBI): domain Eukaryota; kingdom Metazoa; phylum Chordata; class Actinopteri; order Syngnathiformes; family Syngnathidae; genus Hippocampus; species Hippocampus comes. The sequence continues at coordinate 986,072 of NW_017804846.1, forward strand.
TCCTGGATCTATCAACACGCATCAATGACTGTATTTCGGTATGAAGTCCTACTTTTTATACTTGAAGGAAAATTATTTTAGGCATCAGGCATTCGGCTCTTTGTCAGCCCGCAGCCGCATTTCCTTCAAGCGAGACAGTTCTGCTTGACCTCACCGCAGTTTTAGCCCTGCTACGGAACTCTGGGTAGCATGGAGGAAAGCACACTTTCTTTTGATTGATCGACAGAAATCTAATGTTGGTATTAGAGAAGAATGAATCAGTAAGAAAAAAAAGTAAAAAGGTAACACCGATGACAATATAATTGCGTCAATTGTTTAGGTCAGTATGTCATGTTTCTCGTTGTTCAATTCATTGGTGAGTTACACAGTCTGATGTCATGCCATTGCACAAGTGACATAGCTCCAGTGTTAGAAAATAGAAAACAGCCATAATTAACACCCACCCCAAAGGTTTGTAATTGCCTATTGATGCCATGATATGGCACTTTTATTTCCGTTAGACGAGGCTATGGCCTGACAAAATAAAGCTCCTCTCCTCATATTAGATGAATCTGAAATGATGGTGCCACAGCAATATTTTTATTTTGGACATGATTGGGCCAAGTGACAGAGGATAGGTTCTGGGCCAAGTGACAGAGGATAGGTTCCCCATCAGAACTTTGCAGATTTGCAAAACCTGAGCTGCGAATATGCGGGGGTTGTGTTGCAGTCCCGCCTGTCTGCCCTCTGGGGGAAATTTAAGTCTGATCACAGTTGGTCTATTAGTGCAGGGGCCCCCAACCTTTTTTGCCCCACGGACCGGTTTATGTCAGACAATATTTTCAGGGACCGGCATTTAAGGTGTGGCGGAAATAATACAACAATAATATGGTATGAGCCGCATGAAAACTGTAACGTTTTCGAAATATAATAATAAACACAAGGAGCGTCTAATCTGGCCGCAACACTCCAATCGCTATGGCAATGTTTAATGCCTTCAAAATACGATACAACACAAATTCAAAGTGCATGAAAATGACGACTCACCACAGCACCGAGCTTGATTTTCTGCAACCAGACGGTCCCATCTCGGGGTAATAGGAGACAATGACACCTCAAGTGTGTGGTTTATGTCCAGTCTACTTCGTAATTTTGTTTTCGTCGCCGTTGCTGCAGAACCCCCGCCTCACACAGGTAGGATGTCGAAAATAGCAACAGTGCTATTGTGGCGATCTCAGAGTATTCAGCCACAACTTTAATCCAGTTGTCTCGAACGTGCTTTTAAGGTCGCCGTCATTTGCGATCTCCAGCAGTTTTTTTACTCATTTTGCGAGCTCTGGTGTTTTGTTTTTAAGCGGAATCGGTCACGTGACGGAGAAGCGTGGCTTGACGCGGACCGGCGGTTGGGGACCCCTGTATTAGTGGACCAAATTGAACTGAACTTGATGGAAATGTGGCTTTACCATATCACTGTGGTTGGTTATGTCAACATTACAGCGTGAACAGAAAAAGTGAGACACTATAATTTATTTGATTAGCATTCACAAATGCTAATTTAAAGACCTTGACTCATTTAATGTCAAAATGTAAAAATACGTGCCAAAACGTACAAGAACGTTTTTTTTTTTAATTAAAAAAATATCAACAAAGGGCTTCGCACACCTCCTCAGTCAGTATCGAGGCTGTGGGAATGCTTTCAGTTTGATAAATCACCACTTGATAGCAGGAGTGGCTTTGATTAGTTCTTGGTCACATATAGTGTGAGTGGGTGTTGTAGGGTATGGTACGGCAATCTTTCGTGGTGTGCAGAAGCTACGCCACCAGTGAGAACATGGATAAATACCAGCGGCTAAGTCTACCACAGAGCTTTTTCAAATCAAAAAAAGATTACAAAGTCCTATTGTCATCTTTGACGAACACGCGCACACAAAGTTCAACGTTCATGAAAACTTCGTGCATCAGTGGAGTGTTTATCTTGCGCTTAAACAGTTATTTTGCAATCAAATTACCTTTTTTGTGTTATGTTATTTCGTAGGAAAGCATTGTTTCGATATTTGAGGTATCGCTAATGTGAAAAAATAGCATCAAAGTGAAAGTTCTACTTGAAATGTATCTTTTCACAACAATCTCTTTTTCAAGAAACTTACCAATGTTCAACTGCTTACTAAAGAATAGTAAAAGGTAGAAATATACGTTTTTCCTGATGAAAAAAGAGGGTTAAAGCTTTCTTTTGGTAGGTTCCGTGTTTATATAGCTAGAGAACTTCTGTCTTCTGTAGGCCTTCAAAAATTTGTCAAAATGGTCAAAAATGGCTGGTGGCTCTCCCAATTTGACAGAAACGGCTGGCATTGAATGAGTTAAATGTGTTGAGTTCCCATCGCTTCCTAGTAGTGCATAGAATAATGTCACACAAATGACTCCTCCTTTTTTCCACATCTCCCACAGGTGGGCAACGGTTCTTTCCCACGGCCACCTCCCCCTCCTCCAGGGGCTCCCATGGCTCCACCTCCACCACCAGTGACAGGTGGCTTTCCTCCACCTCCACCTCCGCCGCCCTTCAGCTGCCCACCTCCACCACCGCCACCTCCTCCACCCGGCGGCCCACCTCCTCCACCAGGAGCCCCTCCCATTTTTGGAATCCCGCCTCCCCCTATTCCATCTTCTTTCAATTCGGCAAGCACGCTGCGCTCTAAGTCCATCCCTCAGCCCTCGCATCCGCTGAAATCTTTCAACTGGGCTAAACTAGGAGAGGTGAGACATGACTGGCAACATCTGTATCTATTTTTAGAATAATGTCAGGTGTCTTGTTGTCCTTTTATTTTGTCATGATTCTGTGTTTTACTTCACCAGTTAGTGGTATTAACCATAACAAAACAAGGACATGAGAAATTGTGGCAAACACTAATGGACCCTCACGTGTTTGTCTTCATTAGCATATGATCAATGGCACGATCTGGAACGATATTGATGACCTGAAAGCTTTCAAGATCCTTGACCTCAAGGACATAGAGAAGATGTTTTCTGCCTATCAGAGACAGCAGGTTCGTATTTTAAACCCAGCCGAATGAAATGCATGTGAATGACACGTGTGCGTGTTCATGTTGTACAGTGATAGCATGCAGTACACAGAGACAGAGTAATTTTTTTATTATGAGCCTGTCAAGTTCCATTCATGGTGCTAATTCAGCTTGATTGTTTAACTTGTGTGACACTGCCAAGGGCTCAGCTGAAAGACACGATGTAGAGTTGTAGCAGAGAAAGCGCAATTGTGGAACTTTAGCCCATTTGTGGGAGCACAACAGAGCTGTCTGGATCGTTCCGGGTTCTTGGATCAGCCTTGATATTATTATTAGAAAGGTATTCGGCTAATAATGTTCATTGTAGTGAGGTAAACCTGCATTGCACGACTCAGGCATGTTTTACACTCTCGTGTAGGACATTAAGGTAACCAAAAATAATAAAGAAAATCTATGATCATATGTATTGGCTTTCATTGAAAAAGTGAGGATTACAATAATGGTAAAGGCAGAATTTTTGAATTTTTTTTAAAAAATTAGAATTTTTTTTTGAAGATTTGCTTTTAATATCTTCATGAAAATTAAACAACCTCCATTTCCCTCACTGCTGCAATGCTTAAATGTTCTTTTGACAGCCTGCCCGCATGTGCAGACTTGTTTTCAAGGTTCATCAGTCATTGGAAATGGGTGACAGTGATGTATTATGTTTGCATTCATTCATACAGAGCATTTTATTGTAACCGGCTCCAACTATTATAGTTCAAGATAAATTCATTTGGGGTATAGCCGTATAAAAACCAATTGTTAGGATATTTTGGTTCCATTGAATCAGACCAATGTTGGCGTGGTTGACTTCACAAGCCTGACATGGACCCCATGTTGATTTATTTCACGCGCTACACTCATTTGACATGTTTCTGTGTTTTCCGTGTCAAGGCAGGCGTTTGATGATTCAATCAAGACTACGTAGTAACAACCATGAATTTATTAAGAAAAACAAAAAGAATACCCATTTGACTTAGCGGTAGACTGTATACTTTTTTGCTCCGAGCGGGCTTCTCAGCTTGCGCTTGTCATGTGCGCAGTTGTAGTTCTCTGCTCTAAAGCTAACACTGTGTCTCTGCTTCAAGTGCTAATCTTTGCATGTGTTTTGTGTCTCTGCGCTCTCCGGCTGCCTGGGCAGGACCTGCTCACTAACCAATCCTTCAAGCAGGTGAGTTCAAGACTTCATCAAGTCACCTTTTGCTACCTTCAGTGTAGCTGGCGCCTTCTCTTCTTGCCATGCAGGTGGCTGCAAAATGCTTATTTTTGTTTTGAAAGGGGCATGGGGGGGGGCGGGGGGCATAAGTGTCTGTCTTTTGTTTCCAATAAAATGATTAGGAAAGACATCATATTCAATTACGGTATTGGCAATGGTTACATAACCATTTAGACTTTGGAATTATCCGTCACTTATTCCAGTACAGTATACAGAGATGAAAGTCCTCCGGATTTTCCCAGAATTCCGGGTTTTTCAAATTTTTATGAAAATTTCTCCGGAGAATTGAGGAAAATTTGCATAAAATTAATCCGGATATTAGTTGACAACATTGAACGAAGACACGTTTCAGTTCGTTGTATTGCTTTCACGAGCGTAGCCGTATTGAGGCACTAACACGAGTAAGAGTAAAGAGATTTTGGTTTGTGTGATAACGACAGAAGACATGATGGCGTTTGACTAATCGTTTAGTAGAATGAATGGCAACTCGCAACAACAGTAGCAAGCGTCATTTTGCCTCTTGGGTTATACCATTTCAACTAGAACG
>NW_017804846.1:991399-998899 GCF_001891065.2 Hippocampus comes
TATATATATTTGTGTGTGTGTGTGTGTGTGTGTGCGTGTTTGTGCGTGTGCGTGTGTGTGTGTGTGTGTGTGTGTGTGTGTGTTATTTATTTATTTATTTTTCCCGGAATTTTCAGAAAAGTCCACTTTCATCTCTGAGTATATTATTCCAAGTGATTCAAAAATGGTGCACACAGTGTTGTGATTAATTTGAGTTGTTCCACGCCCCCCCCCACAAAAAATGAAGACATAATTTTTTTCTTAGTTAACAGCTCTGAGCATTTTTAGTCCAAGAGAAGAGGACTCTGGCAACCCCAGTGAAAGTAAAAGTAGTCATCCTTCCATGCCAACCCGCACTCGCTGCCAGCCACCGAAGGTCAATGCAAGCATTTTCTTGACAAGCTGCATCTGATTTATACACTTCACACCCAACAACCTCAAAAAGGACTCTTTCAAGCAAACAGGAAACCAACTTGCATCCTAAATAGATTGTATTCAACATTCACCCACAACCAGTTTTCTCAGACATACAATTTATTCTTCCTAACTCATTTGGATTTTGAATACATCTATGGGAGGCTGACAAGACAAATTCTTGACTTTGTGTTTCTTACTTGTCAATGACCTTTTACGGCCCATGCAGTGTTTTCAGTGGCGGCTCATCTCAAAAAGCAGCTAATTTGACATCTTTTGGGTTTGTAAATCAAATGCGTTCATCAGGTCATTCAAAGCTTTTTCATTGCAGGTTCTCAGCAATTGAGGACGACATGATGTGCAGTTAATGGCGGCAAATTGAATTTTATGTATTTAGCTTGTGTTTTTAATCTGCTCCAACTGAACACATCCTGTTAATATTTAAAACAGGTCACATCCTCTCTGAGAGCATCAAAGGGGTTACAGATGTTGAGAATAAGATCTCTTGTTATGCAGAAGTTGTCTTTGAGTCATGTTGTGACTGACATCCATTAATCTCTTTCTTTGCTTCTTTTGTTTGTGCAGAAGGAGACCGGTTCTATGGATGACATCTACGTCAGCACGCGGAAAGTTAAGGAGCTGTCAGTCATTGATGGCCGACGCGCGCAAAACTGTGTCATCCTCCTTTCAAAGTAGGTGTTCGTTATTGTGACTTCACACCGTCAACAAACGTGGAGCTTATTGGCATTTCCATGACAGAGAAGCATTTGGGTCAAAGGTCAGAGCGGCATGTGCTTTTGTCAGTTTTAAATGGACAATAGGAAACATCCGTCAGTTTTTGTAATTCATTTTTTTTTTTTGACGAGCAGATGTGTCATGTGGCAGGCAGACCATATCGATGATAATGGGAGAGTAGTCAAATTACAGCTAAATAGTTTGTGATTGTGTGTGTGTGTGTGTGTGTGTGCGTGTGTGTGTGTGTGTGTGTGTGTGTACCGGTAAATGATTCACATGTACACAGCACACACCTCCTAAATGGCCTGAAGTCACATTCTATCTGAATGGGGATCAATTGTCATCATTCAAGGTCCGTTCAGCAAAATATTTTCCATTTGTCTTCTCACCACACTTCCCCAAACCCCTTTGGAGACTTTGATCACTGACCCCTCTCGCTTTCCAGATCAATAAACATAGGCTTCCTGGAGTCTGTCTTTGTCGAAGGAATCTGCAGTTGGTTCCCTTGGCTAAATAGTGTGTCCATATTGCATGAGCCAGGGGATCCATACTCGACCCAAAATAAGGTCAACGGTCAGTCAATAAGGCTTTAGTGTGCAGATTGAAAATGCTGCTATTGATCACGCACCAGGACTTTTCACACTGTTCAAGGGCACTGAGGACAACTGGCAGTGAACTGACACCAGACCAGACATGTACATTCAGTGCTAGTCAAATGATTCATAATTGTATTGATGAGATGATCACAAGAACTCAAGGGTAACGTGTATGCTCCATGTTGCAAGCAGGAAATCAGTCACTGAGAGGCAAATGCTTGCTGAAAAGACCATGAAACACCTTGCTGTAACAAAGACAACACTGTCAATAATGGAAGAGATGAAATTTCAATAAACAGTCATCGGTGGTGCGCAGACAAGAACATGCTGAAATGTTTGCAATATGTCATCATTTTATACTCACCAGATTCTTTATTATCTATACTCACCTGATCTACAGTCAACATTTTCTTTCCTCTAATATATTCCATGTGGCTCCACTATCAGCCGTAATTGTTCAACTACTTGAGCCCTTCGGCACTGTGATGTCATTTTCCGTCGAGGGCAAGTAACAAAATGCCCTCAGCCTCCAAGATAAATAAAAACAGCTGGATTTTGTTGCTTGATTCATATTCCACAAACGCACTATTAATCAGAATGCCGTGCTTTGACTCGTGGGAGTGCATGGAGCATATTGTACATCAACTGTTTCACTTAACTTCCCCTTTAAAGGTTTTGACTTTGTACAGATAATCAGTTTTAATTGAGGGACAACATTTATGAACCCTTTAATAATACAACCGGGTACCTTATGAAATAGTAAACGTGTGATTAACCACGCATTTTTTTTCTCTCTCTCGTTTTTTTTTTACAGATTAAAAATGAGCAATGAGGAGATCAAGAGGGCCATCCTCGAGATGGATGAGCGAGAAGAGTTGGCCAAAGACATGCTGGAGCAGGTGAGCCTTGGTCGCATACATGAATTATGTACTTCAGACTCATGATGGATACCCATGTGACAAGACAAGAGGGTTCATATGTACTGTAAAAGATTTAAGAGAAGAAAAAAAAAAGGAAGGTGACTTTTGTCTGTGGATTACTGATACTGCTTAGTTGAAGTGTGCCGCTGTTTTGCTATTTCCTTTTTCCCAAGAACAGCAAAGTGCAAAACTCATAAACCAGGATTGTTTTTGGCACAGATATCAAATGCATGAATAAGTCGGCACAAAACCACGGCTACAGATAAGAAAAATAAAAGTTTAAGGAGGTAGATAAGAGATGGCATCGGTTCCTTCATTGAATATGTATCAGCAGCTATTTTGAAAATTATGCAGGCCCCGAATAATGCATTCAGTCTCTGTTGCATGCATGTGTGTGTGTGTGTGTGTGTGTGCTTTTAAGTTACTGAAGTTTATCCCAGAGAAGAGTGACATTGATCTCCTGGAGGAGCACAAACATGAGCTGGAGCGCATGGCCCGAGCGGATCGCTTCCTGTTTGAAATGAGCAGGTACGCAGCCACCTTTTGTGCAATGCTTTCCATCCGGCAAAGACTTGAAAGTTAGATGCTTTTTCCTGTGTTCGGTAAAAAGAATAATGCTGCTGCTCATGAAGAACAGGCAGTGGCAAAACATAGCAAGCCTCGAGTTTGCTTTGTGGATAATAATAGATTGTAATTCCATTCTTAATTCTGTTTAACTGTCACTTCTTTTCACATGCTCTTCATCCATTTCCTCACCATCACACACATGCATAAATGGATCCCATGGCAAGACAAGCATCAAGAGGAATGTTAGTCAGGCGGTGACACAATCAGTGGTCCCTTTGCAGTTGTAGAACAGTCGACACTGTGTTCCATAAGTTGATGAAAGCATTTTATTTCCTTTTGTGCACCGTAATCCTGCCTACCGTATTTCCGTTTAACCACAGCTCTCTCATTATGTTGAATATATTTCGGAGTCCACCGTTTAATATTGCCAGATCACTTCGTCGCCTTTTAAAACAGATTTATCAAATTAATTGGTGGTGGTTTTCTTTTCCTATCATTAGAATTGACCACTACCAGCAGAGACTGCAAGCTCTGTTCTTTAAGAAGAAGTTTGCTGAGCGCCTTGTTGAAACCAAGCCAAAGGTGGAAGGTGAGCATTCATTTGATATTTAACGCTATACACGATACAAGCTTTTGTTTTTAAACTGGGCTTTGACTACTAGAATGCTGCGTTGCATTTATTCCAAAACCTCCAAATCCATGCAGCTGTAATGTTCCAAAAGGCATCTTTCACTTGGGTTGCTTTGCAGCACAAATGGAGCAGAAGATTCCACTTAGTAGAGCATGTTTTTTAGTCCAAGCTAATAATGTAATACTGTAAGATTGTCGCTCGCAATAACTGTGTCGTCAGTAGTGGTGAACATTCTCGAGACCCACCCGTGAGTCCAGGGGAATGTGTGTGCAAGTGCGCGCGTGGGTCACTGAGTGCAGCCTTTGTAAGCGGACTTGCAGGTTACCACGAAGGATGTTTTGGAAAACTGGCCGTTGTCGACAGGGAAAAGCCTTTGCTCGTAAACATGGAGCTCAGCTCAAAGACCTGAAGGCGAAAAAAAAAAGATTTCCACAGTCATGTGCGCTCACATGCTTGTTGGTTTTTTTAGACCCTAGTTTAATTGTGTATGCTGCGGCATTTGTTGTCGAATGAGATCAAATAGAATGAATCTTGTGACGTTTCTGGCCATCAGGCTTGGAAAGAAAACAGAAGCCTAATCCTGAAAGGATTGAGTTGGAATCCAGGCCTCTTGAAATCTTTGATGTTGCATCCAAATGTTCCCAAACCGCACATGCTAAGTTTTCAATCGTGTTGCGTTGTGTTAGCCCAGATGAGACCATTTTCTGGACCACCCAGCATGTTTAATCTAAGAATATTCTGTCAACGGAGCAAAGTTCAGCCAGGTTGTTGTGCATCAGACCAAACATTGTGAGCAGAGCCCAAAGAACAATTCTCATGCTCTTCGGTGGCACAGTGAACTGCAACAATAAGAATATGGATTGTAATGGCTTTAGCATTCACACTGCGGTTTCCTCTGCGGAGAGAGGGAAGCACCTGCCCCTTTGCCAACAAGGTTTGTTTTCTCAGGGAACAAAGCTTACAGTTCAGGGTTTAGAACTTTCCCTTTTCTCCTTGCTGCTCTTCATAACAGTGGATCTCGTGACTTCATGGGCTTCCCCATTGAGCTGCCCACTTTTTACAAGCCTTGTTGATCAATCGTTGTGACGGACATAGAAAATATGGAAATCATACAGTTCAGACCTGAGTTAGTCTAATGGGATGTGTGCTTATGGTACACATTACACTGAGTAGACCTAACAAAGTAGGAATTTCAAAAGTTAAAAGTGACACGCTTAGCAAATGTTTACTCAATCACCAGCGGTAGGAGTCTCGCCATTCACTTCTCTCAATCGATTTTCTCGCCTAGCCATTCTGAATGCTTCCAAGGAGGTGGTGCGGAGCAAGAGGCTCACTCAGATCCTGGAGGTTGTGCTCGCCTTCGGCAACTTCATGAATAAGGGCCAGCGAGGAAATGCCTTTGGGTTCAAGGTCTCCAGCCTCAATAAGATTGCCGACACCAAGTCCAGCATAGATAGGTGAGTTGTTTGAATTAACTGGCTGAACAGCTGGACATTGTTTAGACTTTGGCGCTGACAAATCACAGTGTGCCTGTGTAAAACGTGTCCAATGTGCATTGAGGGGGGAAAAAAAAAAGAGAGAGAAACCCTGAGAAGAGGCCGCCTGATGGGAGAATCCCCCTTCCAGGATGACCAGGCTGCAATGGATGCCGAGTGGCCATCTTTGACACAATATTGTACCATATAATGTTAGTTTGAATGATATAAAAGTTTATTTAACATCTTTGAGATTAATTAACCACAACCGACATTGTGGCTCACTCATCCGCACTCATAACCTCAGAATTTGTGAATATTACCAGTTGAATGGTAAAAAAAATCCCAACAGAACATTTCAACAACTAGTAAAAAGTAGCCCCATAGAAGCGAAAGTTATTATATCTCGCAAACGTAGATGTTTTCTCCCATATTTCTCCCATTTTGGTCGTAGCTTGCAAGTTTTGCTTGTGTTTCTCTGTAAAACATGTGTCCCCCCCGCTGCACAATCCCACCAGGAACATCACCATGTTGCACTACCTGATCATGATCTTTGAAAAGAACTACCCTGACACGCTGCACATCCATCTGGACCTCAGCAGCATACCAGAGGCTGCAAAAGTCAAGTGAGTGCAATCATACAGCAGCATGTTGGTGAAAAGACACTTTTACCAAATCGCCAAAGGTTGTAGAAACGGGAACAAAACGGTGTCGCCTTAAATTTGCAAGACTGTTCAGTTTGTTCTTTTGTGTGTCTGTTTATTTATTTGTTTTTTGCTTCCCAGTTTGGCAGAGTTGGAAAAAGAGGTGCACAGTATAAAAAGTGGACTGAAGGCGCTTGAAGCGGTGAGTTTGTTGTGTTTCCTCCCACTGGTTTTTATCATGCCTGTAATTAGGTTTTTGGGCAGGGCACAAATTAACAGTAATTTCTAATGCTGTAATCGCCCCAAAATACACCAAATGTCTGGTTTATTTGCAGAGAAAAGGCATGTGCACTTTATACACTTAACATATTAACAAAGTGCATCAAGCATATGCACCGTAATTGCCGTACTACAAAACACACCTGATTAAAAGCCACACCAGCTACATTTAGCCATGAAAGCAAATTTGTACACACATTTGCCGTTTTGTATTAATAGCCTCAGGTCTTCATGTCAAACATGCGAAATGGACAAAGAAAGAGGTCACATCGATGGATTAAAAAAAAACAAAAAAAAACGGATTTTCCTTAAAACACCGGCGACTTTTTTTTTTCCCCCCCAACAATGCCAAACGCAGCTAGTTACACAGAAGCCTCCCAGAACCTTTCTCAGTCACTCTTGTTGTCCCACGAGACAAAAACAGTTGGAAACCAGTTTATATGCTGGGGAGACACAAGAGATTCAGACTTATATTGGGATGTCGCTAAATGGCCGGACTTGCTGTCCTTTTGTCCCAAACAAAGAGAGAGACTGGGGTCATCTTGCAGTGATGGCTGTATTTATGGCACTCGTTCCCTAAGCTCACTCAACTTAAGTCAAGATTCCTCTTTTTGCTCTCAATTGCTTCTTAAATAGCCAGGCATACAAACGTTTCGTATTTCTATCTTCAAGCAACCTGCCCCCACCCTCACAAGTGCGCATTCCAACACCAAATGCCTGATGAATATTTAGCATGAGGGCGCACCTGGCCACTTTCATTGGTCCACTATGTTCAGTAACTTCATTGGTCAGATGTGATGAGACTCTATTGGCAGACTTAAGATCATCAGTAAAAAAGCATGAATAAACCGTGTCACATTAAAAGCTACAAGATTCAAAGAATGGAGAAAGAAGTTGTCGCTTATAGTCGAGTAAATACGATAACCCCGTGTTTAAGAAGTGTTTTGTTTCCTGCCTGTTTTTGCACCAGGAGCTGCAGTACCAGCAGAGCAGGACAAGGGAACGTGGAGATAAGTTTGTGCCTGTGATTGGTGACTTCATCACAGTGGCTGGCTTCAGCTTCTCTGAACTGGAGGACCAGTTGAGCGAGGCCAAGGACAAGGTAACTGCTAACCTAGCTAGCCACACAGTGAACGTGTTTGAGATTCCATGTGGGTGGCTTAAAAGGGAATCTTTAGCCAGTTGTGTTCTTGACCAACCCTTCACGTTAGCTAGGGGGAAAAAGGGATGATGAAAGACTCCACTCTCAAGAGAAACACT
>NW_017804846.1:1003899-1012504 GCF_001891065.2 Hippocampus comes
CCTACACTTCGCGCGTCCTCTCTCTGGCCAACAAAAGGAACGCCATTTGGGAATATACACATTTATACACATTTTCAACACTTACAGAAGCGTTTTGTTTCCATGATCCGCTCCCAGCCTGCCTGCTCCACGCTGGTCATGGTTCACAATTCCAAGTAGCTCGCCTCAGTCACAGCCGCCCGTCTAATTATTAGCACCAAGATTCTGCCGGGCTGCCATTCCATGTCTACACTTGCTGCAATGCCATTGGCCTTTACAGATTCCCATGTTGTCTCTAAATGGTGCACACTGACACGTTGTTGAAAAACAATCTTTACTTCCATGTTTCTGCTCGTTTGTATGTCAAGAAAGCATTTTGATTGGCGACCTACCGCTGCAAACATGGCTTGATTGAAACACTTTTGCAAGTAGCGATAGAAGGAATTGAATCTATCCATTTTGAGAATCTTAGTAAATGCCACAAATGCTGCAGTGTGGGTGGTGGGCTCAGTGCAAGAATATTGTAGTTCGTTATATCACCACTAGAGGGCAACATGTTCATAGGTCATTGAAGGGGACAATTTAAGTGTTTTTTTTTTAACGTGTTCATGGCATTTTGGGGGTTTTGTACTCTGAAATGAAATGAGATTCTATGTTTTGTTCGTCTTGTTGCACTGCAGCTCCTCTTGTCTCGCCAGCCTACACTTCGCGCGTCCTCTCTCTGGCCAACAAAAGGAACGCCATTTGGGAATATACACATTTATACACATTTTCAACACTTACAGAAGCGTTTTGTTTCCATGATCCGCTCCCAGCCTGCCTGCTCCACGCTGGTCATGGTTCACAATTCCAAGTAGCTCGCCTCAGTCACAGCCGCCAGTCTAATTATTAGCACCAAGATTCTGCCGGGCTGCCATTCCATGTCTACACTTGCTGCAATGCCATTGGCCTTTACAGATTCCCATGTTGTCTCTAAATGGTGCACACTGACACGTTGTTGAAAAACAATCTTTACTTCCATGTTTCTGCTCGTTTGTATGTCAAGAAAGCATTTTGATTGGCGACCTACCGCTGCAAACATGGCTTGATTGAAACACTTTTGCAAGTAGCGATAGAAGGAATTGAATCTATCCATTTTGAGAATCTTAGTAAATGCCACAAATGCTGCAGTGTGGGTGGTGGGCTCAGTGCAAGAATATTGTAGTTCGTTATATCACCACTAGAGGGCAACATGTTCATAGGTCATTGAAGGGGACAATTTAAGAAAGCTGACGGTGAACTATGTGATACTGAAATATAACATGAAAAGACATTATTTTTCGCCACATAACAGTTTAAAAATCAGTACCTTGGAATTTTCCGGTGCATCAAATATTTAGTCTGATGTGGAGCTCATATGATTTGCACCCCCTATTGTTGAAAAGCACCAGTGTTATTCTCCGACTAAGTGAATTAACAGCACCGCAACACTGCTCCCAAGTCCTTCCCATTCACTTGACTCAACAAGCACTCGGTGTTACTCCGTCATGAAGTTTTCTGATGAGGAGAAAAGACGCCGTATTTTCTGAAGTTTCCCGAAGTTTTGTCCTTCATCGTGTCACCTTCTTTTGACCACATACTCACCTTGAAGTGCCTCTGACCCTTCTTTGTGCACAAGTACCATTCCTCTTTCTGTGTGGTACTTCAAATGGATGTCCAGTATGCTGGTTTAAAAAAAAAAAAATAGAGAGAGAGAGAGAGAGAGAGAGAGAGAGAGAGAGAGAGAGAGAGAAAATGCAGCTGATAAAGGACATATGTGGAGCACAGGTGACTGCTCGCGTTCCCGTGCAGTAAATAATAAACAGCAGCTCTGTAGCTGGATCCCAGGACAGTCAAGATTGACATGTCTGAAAATGAGTAACAGTGGAAGTTCAGTCTCCCACCACTTGCATTCATGTTTAGCCTTTGTTATTTAAGTCTTTTAACCATTTGCCCTCAAACTGAATGTGTGGCCCACCTCGAAACGAACTTGGTGGCGCCCGTGAAATCAGAACCTCTTTAACCAGCATCTCGTGTAGATTTTTCCTTCCCGCTCATCATCCTTTCTTTGTCTTTCCAGTTAATCACTTCGTATATCCAACTTTGGCAGAACCTTTTCGACACTTAACCTGAAACTTTAACCCCACATTTTAGGGCAAACTATTTACTGCAACCTTGTCAGTATTCTTACATGTGTGTTTTGTTCCACGTTTGGATGTTTATTATAGGCCATTGACTGGCTGATTTTTGGGGTGTCAAAGATGGAAAACTCAATGACATGAGTAGTTTTTTTTTTTCGATGCACTTTTATACGGGACATTTCCATTTGCAATGTTGTTTAGAGTTCTTTGAACTGCGAAGGGTGCTGCAAAAAAAAATACGAAAAAATAAAGTGTTGTTAAAAGAGGAAAGAGGCAAGTGATTGGTACTCCGGCTGGGCCGCTGGAAAAATGAGGGATGAGAGACGGGATTATGGAGGACACAGACCGTACATGTCTGCGTCCTTGATTTTGCAATGTCAAAAAAGAAAAAAAAGGGGGGGAGGGGCTGGGAGGTGTTTAGTTTTGTGTTCAAACATGCACTTGGCATCAAAAGCTGCATGCCCAAAGAAGTGTGCACACAGTGTGATATTGAATTTAACCTTTGAATAGGATGTTGCTTGCGCTATTAAAAAGAAAAAGGAAAAAAAAAAACGTTATTAAAGTTATACATCACTTTGTACTGCCTGAGAAATGTTGCACCCACTTTTTGGAGGCTGTATAAATGTGACAAGTCAGTATTTTGTATGGTTGAAAAGAAAAGTACCCTTCACAAAAAGATGTACAGTTGGAAGAAAACAAAACAAAAATATTTTGTACACCGTTCTTGATGTTTGAGCTAAAACTAAAACACCAATAAAACGTTGAGGAATGTTGCATTTTCCTGTAAATTGTACCTCTATTTATTTGCCTTATTTAGTTTGCTATATTTTGTATGTACACAGCATTACGGGGAAAAAAAAGATATATTAAAAATATGATTAATAAACTGTGGTCTGTGTACAGTGGATAACTTGAGACTTGTGTAAGAATGAGAAATTTTTTTTTTTTTTGGTTTTTCATTTCTATAATAGTTTCATTTTTTTGTTTTGTATTTTTCTCACCTGTGTCTTTTGTAGGGTTACAATAAATGTTTGTCCCTTGCAATCATTGTTGATTTTTCGTTAACATTTTAAGGCAAACTGATATATGATAGGTAGGCCACTGAGGGAGCAGCATTCAGCATGTAGCACCTTCTTAAAGTCCTGCAAGCATGACAGACAAAGCATACATGCAGTTGTTGAACCTTTTCAAGTTCAAAGCTGGCTATGTTCAGAACGTACCGATTGCATTCACTTGTGGGAGTCACCACACAACTGCCACCATTTTAAATGCCTCCGATTAGCCCCAGATATATTTCAGATGTTCTAGAAGGCTTTTCCTAGCTCGGCTTTTTTCTTTGTTCTCTCGCAGCAGCCTTATGGCTCTTTGGAATTGATCATAATTCCTCCCACCTTGACTAAGGCCCCAGTTCCAGCTGAAGAAAAGCAGCCGCCGCCACCATGCTTTATTGTACGTACGTACGTACTATGTTCATTTTATGATGAGCAGTGTTGTGTTTATGCCAATAATACCTTTTATAATTATGGTTAAAAGGTTTAACCCAGGTTTTAGAATTTTTTAAAAACACACTTGGCTGAAATGTTGATAAACTCCCTTAGGGTCAAATGAAGCCAACTGAAATTAAAATTCAAAGCCGACTGTATTCATTTTCAATTCATTTTTCCTGCGAGAGATTTTTGTCCTTTTGCCCTGTGTGATAAGTTGACATCAAGCACCTCACTGTGAGTTAGTTCAGTTAGCCTGATCTGTGCAAAAACATTAGCTGGGAGTCCTTGAACACCAACACGATCACAGGTATTGCTGATGCGCTCTTTTGCCGCTAAATGGATACAGTGCTAAATGTATTGCATTGTGACTTTGACACGACAGCGTCAAGTGCAAATCATAAAGTGACCTCGCATCGGAGTGCTGATGCGGGCCTTTCACAATGCTGCAGTCACAAGCTAGAACTCTGTGTATTAAGTACTCCGCAGTGAGAGGAAGCCCCAACTCTTAATCATCACCTATAAACAAAACTTACTAGTTTTAACTTGATAAATTGCACATTTCTAATTTAAGACCACAGATGTTAGGATACTTTTAAGATGGGGAATTTAGCCCTTGGTGTCAGAATGCGTGCATGGTTAACAAAGGAGTTGATTAGCAGCCCTTTGCTTGGACTTATTGGACAGAGAAATTGGAATAGCAAAGCAACGACCGCTATGGGAAAACAAGACACACAGATCAGTAACACTTGAGTGCAACAGAACAGCAAGTGTGGTGGAATGTAGCACATCCTTTCTCGGACAGCTTTGTAAACATATTGAGGTTGACCTGTCCTTAAGAACTGTTTCCCACATCGACCGTGTGTCCATACAGGAAGTACTCAAACAGTTGCTTTGCCTGATAACGGAAAAAAACAAACCATTATGGCTCTCACTTTATATTCATGAAGCAATTTGTTCACATCATTTATTATTTCCTTCTAAAAAAAAAAAAAAGCATGGTAATATAAGAACAGATTCCTACTAATAAGGTATGAGATAGAAAACAAACATTACAACTTATTCCTTGCTGGAAAATGGGATTTGCAACATTTAATTCTCTCACCACTGTTTGGCTAACTTAGTAAACTACCCGTAAGCTTTTTACTTCTATGGTAGTGAGTGCCTGTATTTACGGGGAGGCCTTTATTTGTACAAAATAAATACAAAATAGTGTTGTTTTGTGGTTTAATCATTAATTAAGCTAAAATAGGCTAATATGTAAGAATTGAGTTCCATGAAAGTCATTTTATTCATTAACCATTCTTTCAACATTCAATTTACAAAGTATGAGAGGAATGGTGTACATATTGTCCCAGAATGCACCTCACTGTTGATTTTGGCCTCGACAGGAAAGACGAGGTTAGTATTGGCTCTTGAGGACATCCATCCACCTTCTACTGTACTTATCCTCGTTAGAGCCACAGGTATGGTGGCGCTTACCCAAGCTGATTTTTGGGGTGAGAGGCAGGGTACAGCCTGAAATGGTCATTCAGCCAATCGCAGGGCACATAGAGACAAAGACTCACATCTAAAAACAATTTAGTGTCGTCAATCAACCCCACTTCAAAATTGGGGTGGATGTGCTCAATGCTCAGGGGCCACTTTCAGGGGTATGAGATCTTCATTTTGTGATGCTGTTGTGTCCTTCCTGTAAGATTTTAAACCATATAATGAAGTCGCTGGTTCGTGATTTGAAAAGCCGTCTACTTTCTTTTGTTTCTGGTAGAAGTTCGAGAACGTATTGAAGATGTTGGTGATGGGCAAAGCCACAATAAGCAGCCCAGAGAGAATGCAGAGCGTTGCTATGACCTTCCCAGCGAGAGTAACAGGAAAGGTGTCCCCATAGCCCACCGTTGTCATGCTGATGGTGGCCCACCACCAGCCGATAGGGATGGTCTGCAGCTCGGACTCCGGGGCCTCCTTTTCTACAAAGTACATGAGGGCAGAGAACATGGAGATTCCCACAAATAAGAAAAGCGTCAGGAGCCCCACCTCACGGCCGCTGTGTCGCAGCGTGGCACCAAGAGAGCGGAGGCCGGCCGAGTGGCGGGCCAGTTTGAGAATGCGGAACAGTCGCATGAGCCTCAAGATCTGCATCGCTTTACCAACGTTCTCCAACTCCGAGTTGTCATCTTCGGCCACCGGGCCGAAATCCCAAGCCAAGGTCACGTAGAAAGGAGTGATGGACATCAAGTCGATAACATTGAGAGGGCTGCACAAGAACTTCTTGGCTGACGGAACCACGGCCAGACGGAGGAGAAACTCTGCGGAAAATAAGAAGACGCAAAGGTTTTCGAGGAAGGCAAGCCCCGGATGTTCAGTTTCTCTATTGTTGTGGTCCACTTGACGGATGTCTGGCATGCTGTGGACACACATGGCCGCAATGGAGACCAGAACCACGCTCAAAGACGTGACGGCCATCGCTTTGGCCGAAGCGGAGTACGACGGATTCTCAAGGTGGAGCCAAATGTTCCGACGGACATCCGCACACCAGGTGCCGTCGAACAAATCCACTTCGGACTTCTCCTCCACCGATGAGTCGTGGAGGTCCACGCTCCCCTGATCCCAGCCCAGGTCCTCAGTCTGATCAAGGAGTTCTTGGAATTTGTTGCAACAGCACAAGTCCAGATGGTGATCCTGGATGCCCCAATACTCGACCTCTTGGCGGAAGGACAGGAAGCACCAACCGTCCGCCAGGTGCATTTTGCCCGTCAAGTAAAAGTTGAGGATGTAGCAGAAGAAAAGTGGATTGCGGTCAAAATAGTATTCCATTTCTGCTGCAACAAAGTCATCGCAGAGCTCCAGGATGGCTTCTTCAGAGCTACAACACAGGAGACGTGCCAGGCGAGTGTGAGGGAAGCGTTTGAGAACGCCGTGCTCCATTCTTTGCCGGAAACCTCCAACGTTGACCATGATGACGCAATCATCAGGAGCGTGCCCATACACCATCATGCGATAGAAGCTGCTTGGTCCTTCTGGAGGAGAGTCTCCTTCTGGAGGAGAGAATGATTGCCTTCACGCACAGACAGAACCAAAAAAATTAGTGTGCCTCTTATATGTTCAGGTTTATCATCTCATCCAGTGGTCCCCAAACCCCGGGCCGCGGACCGGCACCGTTCCGTGGGTCTTTTGGTACCGGGCCGCACAGAAAGAATAAATAACTTACATTAGTTCAGCTTTATTTATTTCGGACTCTAAAAGATGTTTTATTTTGAAAAATTACCAGATCCCCTGTTACATTACAGTATGCCACTCTTGACGCAGGTCAAGGCGCGCTTCCCGGTCATGTGATAAGTTACTGCTAAAATGAAACCCGGGAGCTAGCAAAATGAGTCAAAAACAAATGTCTATGGGAAGGGAAAAAGGCCCAGCCAGGAGACAGAAAAGGATCCTATGACTTTCAAGAAAAAGAAGGCAAAATTTAATGGACAGTATCGGGAGTCCTATTTAAAATACGGATTTATCTCAATGGCAGATTCCCACGCACCAAGCCCACTCTGCATAACATCCGTCGATGATGAGTCGTATTTTTCACACGCTTTGTATTTTCGGCGTATCTTATTTTGAAGGCACGTTTAAAACGTTACCATAGCGACCAGAGAGCGTTGCGGCCAGATAGGACGTTCCTCGTGTCATGATCCTTGTGTCATGATTCGTGTTTATTAAACCATATAATGAAGTCGCTGGTTCGTGATTTGAAAAGCCGTCTACTTTCTTTTGTTTCTGGTAGAAGTTCGAGAACGTATTGAAGATGTTGGTGATGGGCAAAGCCACAATAAGCAGCCCAGAGAGAATGCAGAGCGTTGCTATGACCTTCCCAGCGAGAGTAACAGGAAAGGTGTCCCCATAGCCCACCGTTGTCATGCTGATGGTGGCCCACCACCAGCCGATAGGGATGGTCTGCAGCTCGGACTCCGGGGCCTCCTTTTCTACAAAGTACATGAGGGCAGAGAACATGGAGATTCCCACAAATAAGAAAAGCGTCAGGAGCCCCACCTCACGGCCGCTGTGTCGCAGCGTGGCACCAAGAGAGCGGAGGCCGGCCGAGTGGCGGGCCAGTTTGAGAATGCGGAACAGTCGCATGAGCCTCAAGATCTGCATCGCTTTACCAACGTTCTCCAACTCCGAGTTGTCATCTTCGGCCACCGGGCCGAAATCCCAAGCCAAGGTCACGTAGAAAGGAGTGATGGACATCAAGTCGATAACATTGAGAGGGCTGCACAAGAACTTCTTGGCTGACGGAACCACGGCCAGACGGAGGAGAAACTCTGCGGAAAATAAGAAGACGCAAAGGTTTTCGAGGAAGGCAAGCCCCGGATGTTCAGTTTCTCTATTGTTGTGGTCCACTTGACGGATGTCTGGCATGCTGTGGACACACATGGCCGCAATGGAGACCAGAACCACGCTCAAAGACGTGACGGCCATCGCTTTGGCCGAAGCGGAGTACGACGGATTCTCAAGGTGGAGCCAAATGTTCCGACGGACATCCGCACACCAGGTGCCGTCGAACAAATCCACTTCGGACTTCTCCTCCACCGATGAGTCGTGGAGGTCCACGCTCCCCTGATCCCAGCCCAGGTCCTCAGTCTGATCAAGGAGTTCTTGGAATTTGTTGCAACAGCACAAGTCCAGATGGTGATCCTGGATGCCCCAATACTCGACCTCTTGGCGGAAGGACAGGAAGCACCAACCGTCCGCCAGGTGCATTTTGCCCGTCAAGTAAAAGTTGAGGATGTAGCAGAAGAAAAGTGGATTGCGGTCAAAATAGTATTCCATTTCTGCTGCAACAAAGTCATCGCAGAGCTCCAGGATGGCTTCTTCGGAGCTACAACACAGGAGACGTGCCAGGCGAGTGTGAGGGAAGCGTTTGAGAACACCGTGCTCCATTCTTTGCCGGAAACCTCCAACGTTGACCATGATGACGCAATCATCAGGAGCGTG
>NW_017804846.1:1012776-1026583 GCF_001891065.2 Hippocampus comes
TTCCGTGGGTCTTTTGGTACCGGGCCGCACAGAAAGAATAAATAACTTACATTAGTTCAGCTTTATTTATTTCGGACTCTAAAAGATGTTTTATTTTGAAAAATTACCAGATCCCCTGTTACATTACAGTATGCCACTCTTGACGCAGGTCAAGGCGCGCTTCCCGGTAGTCACGTGATAGGTTACCGCTAAAATGAAACTCAGGAGATAGCAAAATGAGTAAAAAACAAAGGTCTTTGGAAAGTTTCTTTGGGAAGGGGGAAAGGCCCAGCTAGGAGACAGAGGAGGAGCCTACGACTTTCAAGAAAAAGAAGGCTACATTTAATAGACAGTATCAGGAGTCCTACTTAAAATACTGATTCATCACAACGGCAGATTCCCACGCACCAAGCCCACTCTGCATAACATCCGTCGATGATGAGTCATATTTTTCATGCGCTTTGTATTTTCGGCGTATCTTATTTTGAAGGCACGTTTAAAACGTTACCATAGCGACCAGAGAGCGTTGCGGCCAGATAGGACGTTCCTCGTGTCATGATCCTTGTGTCATGATTCGTGTTTATTATGTTTTGAAAATACCACACTTTTCATGCAGGTCATATCATATTCTTTTTTTGTATTTATCCATCACACCTTAGAGGCCAGTCCCTGAAAATATTGTCTGATATTAAACCGGTCCATGAGGCAAAAAAGGTTGCGGACCGCTGATCTAATCCCACTGACATGCTTTCAGTGAACATTTCGGTTTGTGTGACCTCCTGTTAGGCAGCCTGACCACTCCTGCACAGTATAATGGCAACCAATCCCAGAGCTGTAGCTACAATTATGCAATATGTAATACCATACAGGTATTAAATTTAAGAATATGACTGATTACATGAGCTTGGTACCATTGGTGTCAAACAGCAACTTTTTTATAGTTTATTTGTTTTTTTTTTATTTTTTATTTTTGCTAAATCGACCATTTATATTTTTCTGTTGTGTTTTCAGAATGAACAGATGATAAGCCATCATGTCATTTGAGTCATTTAGCTCAAACGTCAACAATATTATTTGTCAAGTGCTATGTAAAATATGCCTGAGGAAAAATGCTGTACCATTACAATCAAGACAAAACAACAAAATCATCCTAAAAAAAAAGCTGATTTTATGTCGTATGAAGTTGCTCATCAAGAGGGATAAATGTGAGAAAAAGCCATTTTAGAGCTAGTTGGTGTTTTAAAATCGGATTTACAAACCACTTTTACTGCAGCTACATTTGGCTCAAGATAACTTCAACTGACACACGTCCATGTTTCTGCATTTGAAATGTCCCAGGTTGAGACAGAAAATGCCCTCCAATTCTGGACCCCTCGAAATTGTAGCATTCAAAGAGGGCACTTCTTTCCCTAGTGTGAAAACAAGGTGTGACATGGTGTTTCTCTAACAGATACCCATCCTAAGCACAGGAACATCGTCTTACACTGATTAAGTTACCTCACAGCAAATACTGTATACTCATATTGCAGCACACGGCACTCCAAGGTCAGATTTTAGACATTTCTGCTGCCAAAACCACAGCATGTGCCAAAGAAAGAATGAGGGTAAGCGCAACTAAGAAATGTTTCCTATCAGGATGTTTTTATTCTATTTTAAACTTCAATATTAAAATAATACCAAATATGATGTCATCCAACTTAAAACTTTGGTCATCACTGTAAAGGACTCGATGTGGTAGAAATTGTTGCCAACTTACCTGTACATGTTGAAGGTGCAAGTGTCCTCTGCAGGTTGATTTGGATGATGATGTTTGGATGTTTGTGCTCACTGAGCACCAAGCACCACTCAAGTATCTGTTACGCATGACTCACACATCCGCAGAGGCGTAGCCATCATGTCAGAAATGTGTGTGTGTGTGTGTGTGTGGTAGGGAGCCAAGTTTTATGAGTAAATGTTCCTCCGCTCGCCTTTATACCCAAATACTAAAAATCCAAGGGGACTGAACACCGAAATTCAGTCAAACTGTTCAGGTGCCAGATTTTTGTAATGTGTATAAAAAGATGACACAAAGATAAATCATTTCATCCTATTTCCACCTGTGACCTATAACCCGTACTACTGAATAGATGCCCCCCCACTCCTCCCCAGAGATGCCTAGTAAGTCTGTGCTTCGTCGGTGTCCGATGAAACTAAGGCTGAACTTTTTTACCATCATTCCAGGAGGTATGTTGACAGCAAACACAACACTGCTTGTCACCAAAAGAACAGCCTACAATTGACAGTGAAGCGTGTTGGTGACTCTGTCATGCTTTGGGGATGCTTTTCTTTGGCTGGAACTTGGGCCTTGATCAAGGGGGAGGGAGTTAGGTACAGTTCCAAATAGCAGTAAGTGTTAGCACAAAGCCTTATGGCTCTCACTAGCAACTCTTTATGAGCCCAACTGTATATATGATGATTCGTTACTAGTTGGCAGTTGTACACCCCAAGAGTATGTAAACTTCGGGCCCAACTGTAATTGCATCCCCCACCAAAAGGTACATAATTATCTTAGAGCTGCCACAAGATGGCAGCAAAGCATTGTTTTTTTCATGACTGATTCAATTCAAACGACTGTATTTCCTTGACACCACGCATACCTGTCAACTCATACGGTTTAGCCATATTTTATACGGATTTTGTGGTGAATCTTACGTATATGGCCATATCGCACAAATCATACGGATTCTGAAAATTTCCGGGGTTTTTTTTTGTATTATGGAGATCTACAATAAATATTGTGAAGAAATGCCTTGCACTCGAGGCAACACGTCATGTTATTGAACATTGCCGGAAAAAGCCATTTTCATTGTTAATTGATGAGTCAAACGAACAGAAGACTGAAAAGAGACTTGTGGTGCTTTCCGATTCGTTGCAACAGAAACACTGACAGCATTATTGCAGTGCAAAGTAAATATGAATGGATGCTGTAACTTCGAGCCGATGGGTCAGCATTTGGAGTTGGTGAAAAAAGTAACGCAGGAATACAACTCTGAACACAGTAATGCCACTAAGTAGAATGATGATTAGACATTCACCTGCCATTGTACTATGGAGATCTACAATAAATATCATTAAAAATTTCGTGGGTTTTTTTCTGCCGTTATTTTGACATATAAAATGTTTTGGTATGTTATAAGGATTTTTTTTGGTAGTTTACATGGGTTGGCGCTCCGAAAGGTTGACAGGTATGCACCACGAGATGTGCCAAAGCAGAAGTACCTTTGTCTAAGTAAAGCTCCTCAATTCACCTCAATATGGGTCATGTTTGTCCTCCTACAGAAACCATATTAAAACAAAAAATATATTTCCCTCCCCAAATCCATCCATTTTTCGATCCGCTGTTAGGGGAAAAAAAGCAATGGACTATGTAATAGTGACTGTCGATACTTTTTAAGTGTAAGTACACATAAAGTGGCCCGGTGGTCGTCTGGTTAGCACGTCGGCCTCACAGTGTAGAGCTGGAGGGTTTGATTCCGTCTCTGGCTTTCCTGTGTGGAATTTGCATGTTCTCTCCGTCCCTGTGTGGGTTTTCTCCGGGTACTCAGGTTTCCTCCCACATTTCAAAAACATGCATGGCAGGTTAATGGAACAGTCCATCAGAAAATGGATGGTCATAGTCGTATAGTGTGTGCGTGCGTGCGTGCGTGCGTGCGTGCGTGCGTGTGTGTGTGTGTGTGTGTGTGTGTGTGTGTGCGTGCGTGCGTGCGCGCGCGTGCGTGCGTGCGCGTGTGGGCAGGGGGCTCATTACTTTCTCCTGTTTCCTTGGTCTTTGACCTACTGTCGATGCCATTGCTTGCCGAGTACTTTACAATCTCCTGTACAGTAGGTGGCGGTATGAACAGAGAAAAAGTAATTCGCCCAAAGTTTAAAAGAAGAAGAAGAGAAGGGGGGGGGGCGGAGGAGAAGGAACACGCCCCTCTACAAATGCATTCCTTTGGCGATGCTAAACTAGGGGCACCGGCGTCAGTGAGTTCCTTGCGTTTGGACGGCAAGAAAACTCCGAAATAAGGGTGCCGCCACATTGTGACGCACATGCTTACATTCAACGTCGTACTTTACGGACAAGGAAACAAGGAATAACATTTCATAGTTAAACATAATGTTGAGCTTTATTTTTTTTTATATGTTATATATTGATAGCACACGTTCAGGCATTGTCAATAATGTAAACCTCATAATAGTCAGTCAAGAAATTTGCAAAATACGATTTAATTTCAATGTCAATGCATTGTGTTTTGATAATTCCATTGACCTTACCATCATGGCCGTTACGTAGGCATGTTGCTTAGCTCCAGCGCACTGGCGTATTTTGCCCTCATTGTCATCGGCTGCTGGAACTGATCTCGGAAAGGAGCACGAAGATATAAACAGCATATTGCAAATAAGGAAAGGTACTAAAAACGTAACGAGTTACAATTGTATCGCAAGTGAGTCCGAGAGACGACGGGACTTTTGCGGTGGGGAGGGGTTACTCTTTCGAGAGGGGAAATTACCAGGGCAAGTATTTTGAGTATTATATGAAAAGCATTAACCAAATGCTGTTAACATGTCTTTAGCGTTGTGCTCACACTCTCTATATTTGTGATTTTCGTTGTAGAGGTAAACTTGCTACCTTTGCACGCTCGTACGATCCAATAAACGTTTGCCCTTTCTTTTAGTGCATGTAAACTCGATGAGCGTTTGATACGTATTAAACATTCATCGAGTTTATACCAGTGATACTGACAGGGGTAAATGCGGTGGAAACGGCGAACGCTGAAAAGACAGAAATGCTGCAAACATCCATCCATCTATTTTGTCATCCGCTTATCCTCATGAGGGTCGCCGGCGTGCTGTAGCCTATCCCAGCTGTCTTCGGGCAGTAGGTGGGGGACACCCTGAACTGGTTGCCAGCCAATCGCAGGGCACACAAAGATAAACAACCATTCACGCTCACTGATGCCAAGGGACATTTTAGAGCAGGGGCAGGGAACTCCGCTTCCTGGAGAGCCAAATCCTGACTGTTTTAGCTCTCTCTCTACTCCAATTCACCTGACTCAAACAATCAGCTCATCAGCAAGCTCTGTATAAGCCTGAAACGAGCATGATCAACCGAATGAGGTGTGTAGGAGTAGGGAGAGATCTAAAACAGGCACGATATGGCTCTTAAGGAACCGGAATACCCTAGCCCAGGTTTAGAGTGTTCCATTAATCTACGTGCATGTTTTTGGAATGAGGAAACCGGATCAAGTACCCAGAGAAAACCCACGCAGGCACAGGAAGAACATGCAAACGCCACATGACCTCTGCACTGTAAGGGGGACGTGCTAACCCGTTGACCATCATGCCGCCCATGCTGCAAACAAAAAAGCCAGACAAATGCAAACACCAACTAAAAAACACACAAAACTGCTAAACAAAAACGTTGCAAGCATGAAATGCTGCAAATGGCCAGACGCTGCAAACACAGGAACGATGCAAACAATAAACAAGCGCATCATTGCAAAAAAACACACACAAAGAAAAGGAAGAAATGCTGCAATCACAGCAAGTGGAAGCAAACCTCAAAACAAATCCAAAAAAAAAAAAAAGCTGCGAAAATCCAAAACACCCCAACTCAAAAATGACAGCAAGAAAAAAAACATGCAAGTTCATGTCACTAAACGGAAGTTTGCAGGCCACTAGGGGGCTGGACCAGTCCTGTGAGACCAAGACCTGAGTGGGATTGCTGATTAGGAGGTACATACCTGTAACCCCAATTTTGGCCTCCCTTCGCTGGCTCCCATTACATTTTACAGTTCATTTTAAGATCCTTCTATTTGTTTTCAAATCTTTGCCCTCGCTCACCTCTCTGAGCTCCTCCACCCCGATGCACCTACCTGGTGCCTCAGGTCTGTAGACCAGACGCCAGAGGTGCCGGGGACTAAGTGGAGCCTCAGAGGGGATTGCGCCTTTTCTGTTGCCAGTCCTTCCCTCAGCAATGACCTTCGCTTCAATGTTAGGCAAACTCGTTTGAGGACATTTACTGTTTTCACTTATTTTTGGTTTTGGATTATTAATATTTTGTTTGAGGGTAAATGCTTTGTTACAGCTGCACCTCTTGTGAAATGTGCTATATAAATGAAGTTGTATTACATGATAGACAAAGCTACATGGTGGACAAAAGTTTACTTGAGACCAGAAAAAGGAAAAGATCTGGTTTAACAGGAGTGCCACCCAGTAGCCTGGCAAACATCCGTTTCGTTGCGTGAACTTACGTCAATTTTTTTCTGGCTTTTGTTTTGGAGTTGACGTGTTTTAGATTTCCGGAGCTTTTTTTTTTTTTTCATTTGTTTTTTAGTTTGTAATGTTTGCTTCCATTTTGTTGTTGTGATTGTAGCATTTCTTTCTCGTGTTTTTTGTATTCTTCTGCGTTTGTGTGTTTACGGTTTTTGTTTGCAACATTACTATGTTTGCAACATTTGGCTGATTTCAGCATTTCTTACTTGCAGCGTTTTTGTTTTACAGTTGTTTTGTGTGTATTTTAGATTGCAGTTGTGTGTTTGTATTTTTTTAAATTTGCATCTTGTTTTTGTTTGTTTGCAGCAGTTTAGTGTTTGCAGTGTTCGGCCATTTGCAGGGCATTTACACCTGTCGTCCACTGTACTGTGCAGTTTGTCATGAATCTCTCTTTATGATACTGCAGGTTTAGTGACCAGTAAGTGTATATTTAATTTAAAAAAAATAAAAATAAAAGAAAGGTGGCACTGGATGCATAGAAAGTGAACAAATAATTTTATTTGTCTGCACCAATGCTCAGGTCAAGCATGCTGACTGCTCTCAAAGGCGCAAGGCTCTCCTTAAGATATATGAATCTCTCTTTATGATACTGCAGGTTTCGTGACCAGTAAGTGTATACTTAATTTAAAAAAATAAAAATAAAAGAAAGGTGGCACTGGATGCATAGAAAGTGAACAAATAATTTTATTTGTCTGCACCAATGCTCAGGTCAAGCATGCTGACTGCTCTCAAAGGCGCAAGGCTCTCCTTAAGATACTTCAGGGGTGCCTGTGATAAAGGTAAAACAAGTATTCAAGTATATTATTCTAAAAAAAAAATTAACCAATGAATATTCTTTAACCAACTGCACTGTCCCCCAACCTAGCTTGAATTTAAGTATGACTAACACTTAATCTACATAATTGTATGCGCGCTGTATACCATGAAGAGCTGAGCCTCTGCTGAGTGGGCACATAACTCACGTCTATTTGAGTTATGTGATGTTATGCGTAAAACAACATAAGAACTACATTACCCAGCATGCCACAGGAGTTTCGAGTACAAGATTGAAGAAAAGAGTCCACGAGTTCTATCCAACACGCCTCGTCTCCTTCATTACATGATAATAGAGACAACAAAAAGTGATGTAGCGAATGAACAGAAGACCTTGTTGAGCCACTAAAGCTGTTTGAACAAGTAGTCAGCAGGTGGCGCCTGGATGAAATGCATGTGCAACAGAGAGGAGGTTTCAATGGGGATAAACCTTGAATTAATGAATTATTCATACACAACCAAACATACCTGTTTTGAGGCTTGTCGTTTTATGATTTACCATCTGGAATATTTTTTCCTCCGCTGTGTTTTCATGAGTGTATTTTTTCTCTGTGATGGCAGTGTCGGATCATTTAAAGTTGTTGGGTCCTGCTGATTTAAGGCTGCTGATTAGGAATGAAGATTCCAGAATAACAAACACATCTGGATTAGCCAATGGTAAGAAACGTGCGCATTACAGTCATGCATATTTCGGTTGGCTCTGGCCAAGACTTATTGACATTGTCTTTGGAACATGAGACTTTTTTTTTGTTGTTGTTAAGAATAGAAAGTATCAGTAAGTAGAATCAATCGAAATTGCATACACTAAGTCAATTAATCTGTTGCCAGCTTCTTTATTCGAACCAGTGAGCACTGTCGCGATAAACCTGGATAAGTTGATTATTCAGTACTTGTGTAACAGATAGCACCGTCCACCCACTCGGGGCTCGAATCCGCGCTGCCACCTTGCTGCAGGCTTGGAAGTGGAGAGTGCTGACCGCTAAGCAAAAAGTCCAGACCGCCAGCTCAGCGGCCAGGACCTCCATTGAAGGCTCAGAGGAGTGAGGTTTCACAAACAACCAGCTCAAACTGGCATCTGTTACATTTAAACCGTTTGTGCCAAGTGATTGCTTCAAATTGTTTGAAGAAGCTGACACTCGGGAACATGTATTGGTTCAAGTTTAGTTCATATTAAAGTTAAATGTGCGATAGTCAGCGGCACGGTGGGGGATGCAGACGTCCAGGGTTTGATTCTGGACTGATTCGGTCTAATTTTGGCACTGGGAAATCGCACCCTAACAAAGTATGGGTGTGTGTGCGTACAACGGTTTTCCTCCCACATTCCAAAAACATGCATGGCAGGTTAATGGAACACTCTATCACATACCTGTCAACCTCGGCTAATAGCTGCCCTTATAAATGATTACGATTCCCCTTCCAAAGCAACAAAAACCCGTACAACGGTTTACCACGCATGCGCACATCATGCTTTATCAATCCGACCGTAAGCACCGATGAAAAAAAAAAAATACGATTGAGGATTACTTTTGCTGGTTTGCCGTGACAATAGTAGCGATGGACGACGGCATTGTCGTTGGCTACCAGCAGGTGAGACGATCTGGATTTGAGCCAAAATGGTCTTTGTGAGATATTTGAAATGATTAAAAAAAAACGTATAAAATACGGGGAAAACATACAAGTTGACAGGTATACTATCAGAAAATGAATGGTCGTAGTCATATTGTGTGTGTGTGTGTGTGTGTGTGTGTGTGTGTGTGTGTTGTTTATCCATTTTGTTTGTTGTGGTAGGATATCAGCAAGCAAATGTTGTCATCGTTCCCAAACATCTGGCCAAAGATTTTGAAGTGTTTTGTCGCAGTAATCCGGCACCTTTGCCACTCCTGTACTGCAGCCAACCAGGAGAGACCTCATGCCCACCTCTGGCAAAAGACGCTGACATCAGGTAACACCTTTTCTGCCAATTGTGTTAAGTGTAAGTAGCCGATTATCTTGAGCTGAGCTTGAAATGCTGTGAGTTTTAATTTCATTTTCCAAAGTGAGATGTCCTGTTTCAAATAAAGATGAATTTATTGACGATAAAACTGACAAAGACAAGAGTTTGGAATACATCTCTCATCTCTGAAACCTGAGCGTCTCAGTCCACTGTAAAGAGTACACAGATCAGTTTCTCTGCTGCCCTCATTGAACGGTTCAGAGTAGATGATGGCATGAAGTGTCTGGTAGCGTGTCAGCATCTTTTGGGAGAGAATATAGATTGCTGTACAGTAACGTTGTTTATGAATTTCTACCTCAAAAAATATCACTGAACCGCAGAGGTAGGAATAAGTCACTTTTGTGCAAGTCACAACGAAGTCTGGAGTCAAAAACCTTCGAGTCTCAAGTCAAGTTTATCAGTTTGAACATCTTGCCTTTGTAGTGTATTGAAAAAGGTTGAACATGATTTGCAAATCATTGTATTCTGCTTTTATTTATGTTTAACGCAACGTCCCACCTTCAGTGGAATTGGGTTTGCAGTTCAGGACTTATGCCACTTTATGTTGGGAATTATTCCCAATTGCCAAATTGACTGGTCCAGAAATCACTCTAATTAACTCATTCAGTACCAGCCAATTTGAGGGAAAAATTGTCATTATCATAATTGTCAATAGATTTTTGTTTCGATATTTGCTATCATATCTCAAAACTATGGTCAAGTGGCATGTGATATAAGTGACACTTTGACCCCAATATGTGGTTGAAAAGGTCAACTAAGTGTTGAATAAGATTATGCCTAAATACAGTAAGTTTTGCAATGCTTCACATCTTAGATAATAATCATCCAAAAAATGATTTTTGTCATGTCAATAGTTGTATAGGAGGAAAATGTTCTTGCTTTATTTTCTGTGCTATCAGGACAGACATCTCACAGTACCGAGTGTATCAGGATGGTGTTCTGGAAAAAAGTGTCTCCAGCCTGCTGAACTACAGCAAGTCACTCAGGTGACCTCTCACACAAAAATAAACACTACAAAAGAATGTTGCTTAGTTGAGCTCAGTTTGTTTTTTCCACAAGAAAACTACAGAAGATAATGTATTGAAATAAATAATTGCACCATAGAAGCCCGGACCAGAGCCATCTTAACATAATCTGTTAAATAGGTGTCATTCGTATCATTTGGATTCGCACTTGACACGTTGTCTGTTTTTAGGGCGGTCTCGCAGAAGCCGTCTGCGCCGTGTGTGGAGTGGTCAGACATGGTTTGTTTCTATCTGGGCTGCAGCTTTGGCTTTGAGGGCAGCCTGAAGAAAGCTGGAGTTGTTGTCAGGAATGTGGAGCAAGGCCGCAATGTCAGCATGTACAAGGTGTGAAACAAATGCGTGAAGGTCCTGTCGGTGCATTAACCAATAACGACAGCCTGATAACATGATAAGCCGTCCACTGTAGTGACCGCTGTCCCTGAAAGGGTTAAGTTAATGAAACGCTAAAATGGTCTTTGGGTGTGAGCAATCCTATAAATAAATGGTCATTGCCAATATCATGGTGAAAACTTGTGTTTCCAGACTGCTGTTCCCTGTATTCGAGCTGGTGTTTTCAGTTGCCCTCTCGTGGTGTCCATGCGTCCAATTCCACCTGCCATGCTGGAGGCAGCAGTCCAGGTCACGAGCCTTGACCCCCAAGCACATGGAGCCCCCGTGCACATTGGCGATGGAGGTGCCCAAACACGCTTTTAAAGGAAATTGTCTCTCTCTTTTAAGTATATGTGAACTTTGGTTTTGCATGTTTAGCTTTCCTAGGCATACAGGACCTGTCCCGACCAGATTATGGGGATCAGGTTGAGCTGCAGCCCGGGGATGTTCCAGTCTTCTGGGCCTGTGGAGTGACTGCCATAGAGGCAATCGTCAGCAGCAGTCAGTCTCCCATGTTTGAAAATAGTTTGTACTGTACTATTGTTGATCGATCAGCAATGCTTGGACACTGTTACCTTCAACATTATGGAAAATTGTGTCACCTTTAAGGCGATCACATTATTTTCCTAAAATGCCGCGAGTGTACATGTACACACACGCGTATGTAAAACCGAGCCATGGCTTTTTCAAAACATTCAATGACGTGGAGCTTAGTGCCTTGTGAGGACCTGACGCAAGTGTTGTCAGCAAGTAGGAACAAACCAGTGCCTTCATTTGGAAGCAAAAGAACATTCATCATGTTGTTCACCTCATTTCTTCCCCACTTGAGTATTCAGCTTGTGTGGGAGAATCTCAAACCTCAATGTTCCTCTTCTCTTTTTTTTTTTTTTAATTTTCTGTGAATTATTAGAGCAACAACATGAGTACATCATCAGCCCACAAGGCCCCAAGGCCTTTGCGACCGGCTGTAATAATATATTTCACAATCTCGACAGTCTTATTTTTCTTTTCATCGTGATGATTCTTTGATTTGTTTTCCCTAATGATCCCCTAATGACTGTGCTGTTCAAAAAGACCTCATGTTCCTTGGTTTCCAGAGCCATCATTGGCGTTCAGTCACTCACCGGGCTGCATGTTCTTGACTGATGTTCAAGACCCCTCCCTCCTATCCCACGGCCCTGACAGCAAGAAATCGGAAGCCACAGCCCTCTGCTTCCAGATATCTGAAAACCCCTTGTTCTACAGTCTGGCGTCGCAAGGGGCTGTGACACAGATCAGGCAAC
The DNA here is from genome assembly GCF_001891065.2 of Hippocampus comes. Lineage (NCBI taxonomy): Eukaryota > Metazoa > Chordata > Actinopteri > Syngnathiformes > Syngnathidae > Hippocampus > Hippocampus comes. Next base: position 1,024,536 of record NW_017804846.1, read on the forward strand.
TGGATGCAATCATCGGCGAAGACCCAGGTACTGTACATGAATACTTGGTGTCCGCTACACAATATCGCAAAAGTACTTGCACAGTACAGTGTGCCTCTTACGTGTGTCTCTTACATGTCTTGAGGTGATTTTTTTTTTCACATTAGAACTTTATAAACAGGATTGATTTTGTTACATCGCGGTTAATGGGGACCGGGACCCTGCCGCGATAAGTGAGAAACCGCGATGGAGCGTTGGCAACCCCCCCGAGGAATTTTTGTGAAGTGTATGTGGGTATGTTTTAAATATGTAAACAGTATTTATACTTTACATATTTGAGGAAAAAGACTAGAGCAGTACACGTATTTACTTAAATCTTTAATCATAAATCCTTATACAGGAATTAACTACTACTAATCTGTATTGGTATGGGGAAAAAAAAAACATAACGGTCACTCTCTTTTACCGAGGCAAAGATCTTAAACTCAAACACTTTCTCTCAGCCATTTAATTTGAATTGTGTAGTTCTTCATTAAAATGTCATGGTGAATAGAAGATTGACCAAAAGAAGAAAATACTGTCCAGCGAGTTGTAAATGTTCTCGGTCTCGGATAAGAACTGTCCTAAAAAGCACTGCCCGACACTGTCATTTGTTGATTGATTGTGTTCTGGGTCGGAGGTGGAGTCTCCCTACACGTCTGAGTGGGCCTCCCCATTGGCAGGAAATGGATCTCACTTTTTTCCAACCTCTGTCAAACAGGTCAACGGGGCATCAAAGCTTTGTTTATTCAAGACGAACTTCTGCGCTCTTGTCTGGCACTCTCACACTCATCCTCTGTTGCCATAACGACAGGCTTCCCAACACACTACATGCACAGGTACAGTACATAAACGTTTCAAAAAGCTCTAGGTGTGTGATATTAGATTAGATTTAGTGCCATAAAGACGAGTTTTACACAGACACACACAAGGTCCTGCGATTTTTGTTGCTCAACCAAGTCAGGCCTCTCTGCACCTGCATCCGTCACATCTGAGCATCCTTTTGACCTGTTTCACCTTCAGTCCTCCTGATGAGACTGATGGCCCACCTGGAGCTATTGCCATGGCAACCATGCTGCTTTCCCTCGGCAAGCAAGTTACAATGGTGACGGACAGGAGAGCCTTGGAGATGAATCAGGCCATCATTGATGAAGCTGTGAGGACAGGTAGGAGTTTTGTGCTCAGTTTATTTCAATTTTTTAACATCTGAATGTGCATACGGTTTTTAAATGTATTTACTTATTTATTTTTTTATTTTGAATTTACTTTTCTTTGGCTACACAACCAAAGGCAAGTGTTACAAGTGTGTCATGCAGGTGTAGCTACCACAAGTGCAGCTACTCCGTGTCACCCTTCTAGTAAGATGTCAAAGAACAAATAAATCAACGTCTCGCATATACATCAAATTATCCAAATCTTTTCAATTTAGGGTGCACCTTAGGTTGCAGTGAGATTGGCAACGGTAAACTCTTTTTAGAGTAAAGTGAAACCCCCCAGCAGAAATAAGACACGCTGGCAGACATTTATCAAAAGTATATTGTGTAAATATTTACACAAAGAGTCACCGGGAAACAAAACTGTCAATAAATAACTCTTTTGACAAAAAAATTCTCCAACTCTGAACAAGAATAAAAAAATAAATAAATAAAAAAGAACAAGGAAAAAACACACAAGTTGACTGTATGTCTAATACTCTCAGAGTCCCCCTCAATGCTGAGGGCATTCAAATCAAATTTTCGCAATATAAATTCAAGTTCAAGTTTGTTATCAGTTCCTATCAACGTTGGTATCAGATCTGACCCCTTGTGACGATAAGCAGATTAGAAAAGAGATGGATGTGTATGTGTGTATAATATTGAAATTTGAATGTTAATTTTTGTGGAAAAATTCTCCAAATGTTTTTGCACTTGATGTTGGTTTACTGTTGAGCTGTTTTGTGCCGTCCTTGAAAGGTAATCTTTGTGCAAGCGGGCCTTTTGTGCTGGGGGGGTTGGGGGGGGGGGGAAACTACAGGGGGAATTTTCTGGTGA
>NW_017804846.1:1040738-1041195 GCF_001891065.2 Hippocampus comes
CTCCCTGCCATACAGTGCCGAGGTGGGACCGGCGGGCTCTCAGTTCGGCATCCTGGCCTGCTTGTTTGTGGAGTTGTTCCAGAGCTGGCAGATCCTGGGCCAGCCTTGGGTGACCTTCACAAAGCTGCTCTTCGTGGTGCTTGTGATGTTATGTAAAATAACATAAGAACTACATTACCCAGCATGCCACAGAAGTTTAGAGTACAAGCTTGAAGAAAAGAGTCCACGAGTTCTATCCAACACGCCTCGTCTCCTTCATTACATGATAATAGAGACAACAAAAAGTTATGTAGCAATTAACAGAAGACCTTGTTGAGCCACTAAAGCTGTTTGAACAAGTAGTCAGCAGGTGGCGCCTGGATGAAATGCATGTGCAACAGAGAGGAGGTTTCAATGGGGATAAACCTTGAATTAATGAATTATTCATACACAACCAAACATACCTGTTTTGAGGCTT
>NW_017804846.1:1041601-1083215 GCF_001891065.2 Hippocampus comes
TATAGATTGCTGTACAGTAACGTTGTTTATGAATTTCTACCTCAAAAAATATCACTGAACCGCAGAGGTAGGAATAAGTCACTTTTGTGCAAGTCACAACGAAGTCTGGAGTCAAAAACCTTCGAGTCTCAAGTCAAGTTTATCAGTTTGAACATCTTGCCTTTGTAGTGTATTGAAAAAGGTTGAACATGATTTGAAAATCATTTTATTCTGCTTTTATTTATGTTTAATGCAACGTCCCACCTTCAGTGGAATTGGGTTTGCAGTTCAGGACTGATGCCACTTTATGTTGGGAATTATTCCCAATTGCCAAATTGACTGGTCCAGAAATCACTCTAATTAACTCATTCAGTACCAGCCAATTTGAGGGAAAAATTGTCATTATCATAATTGTCAATAGATTTTTGTTTCGATATTTGCTATCATATCTCAAAACTATGGTCAAGTGGCATGTGATATAAGTGACACTTTGACCCCAATATGTGGTTGAAAAGGTCAACTAAGTGTTGAATAAGATTATGCCTAAATACAGTAAGTTTTGCAATGCTTCACATCTTAGATAATAATCATCCAAAAAATGATTTTTGTCATGTCAATAGTTGTATAGGAGGAAAATGTTCTTGCTTTATTTTCTGTGCTATCAGGACAGACATCTCACAGTACCGAGTGTATCAGGATGGTGTTCTGGAAAAAAGTGTCTCCAGCCTGCTGAACTACAGCAAGTCACTCAGGTGACCTCTCACACAAAAATAAACACTACAAAAGAATGTTGCTTAGTTGAGCTCAGTTTGTTTTTTCCACAAGAAAACTACAGAAGATAATGTATTGAAATAAATAATTGCACCATAGAAGCCCGGACCAGAGCCATCTTAACATAATCTGTTAAATAGGTGTCATTCGTATCATTTGGATTCGCACTTGACACGTTGTCTGTTTTTAGGGCGGTCTCGCAGAAGCCGTCTGCGCCGTGTGTGGAGTGGTCAGACATGGTTTGTTTCTATCTGGGCTGCAGCTTTGGCTTTGAGGGCAGCCTGAAGAAAGCTGGAGTTGTTGTCAGGAATGTGGAGCAAGGCCGCAATGTCAGCATGTACAAGGTGTGAAACAAATGCGTGAAGGTCCTGTCGGTGCATTAACCAATAACGACAGCCTGATAACATGATAAGCCGTCCACTGTAGTGACCGCTGTCCCTGAAAGGGTTAAGTTAATGAAACGCTAAAATGGTCTTTGGGTGTGAGCAATCCTATAAATAAATGGTCATTGCCAATATCATGGTGAAAACTTGTGTTTCCAGACTGCTGTTCCCTGTATTCGAGCTGGTGTTTTCAGTTGCCCTCTCGTGGTGTCCATGCGTCCAATTCCACCTGCCATGCTGGAGGCAGCAGTCCAGGTCACGAGCCTTGACCCCCAAGCACATGGAGCCCCCGTGCACATTGGCGATGGAGGTGCCCAAACACGCTTTTAAAGGAAATTGTCTCTCTCTTTTAAGTATATGTGAACTTTGGTTTTGCATGTTTAGCTTTCCTAGGCATACAGGACCTGTCCCGACCAGATTATGGGGATCAGGTTGAGCTGCAGCCCGGGGATGTTCCAGTCTTCTGGGCCTGTGGAGTGACTGCCATAGAGGCAATCGTCAGCAGCAGTCAGTCTCCCATGTTTGAAAATAGTTTGTACTGTACTATTATTGATCGATCAGCAATGCTTGGACACTGTTACCTTCAACATTATGGAAAATTGTGTCACCTTTAAGGCGATCACATTATTTTCCTAAAATGCCGCGAGTGTACATGTACACACACGCGTATGTAAAACCGAGCCATGGCTTTTTCAAAACATTCAATGACGTGGAGCTTCGTGCCTTGTGAGGACCTGACGCAAGTGTTGTCAGCAAGTAGGAACAAACCAGTGCCTTCATTTGGAAGCAAAAGAACATTCATCATGTTGTTCACCTCATTTCTTCCCCACTTGAGTATTCAGCTTGTGTGGGAGAATCTCAAACCTCAATGTTCCTCTTCTCTTTTTTTTTTTTTTAATTTTCTGTGAATTATTAGAGCAACAACATGAGTACATCATCAGCCCACAAGGCCCCAAGGCCTTTGCGACCGGCTGTAATAATATATTTCACAATCTCGACAGTCTTATTTTTCTTTTCATCGTGATGATTCTTTGATTTGTTTTCCCTAATGATCCCCTAATGACTGTGCTGTTCAAAAAGACCTCATGTTCCTTGGTTTCCAGAGCCATCATTGGCGTTCAGTCACTCACCGGGCTGCATGTTCTTGACTGATGTTCAAGACCCCTCCCTCCTATCCCACGGCCCTGACAGCAAGAAATCGGAAGCCACAGCCCTCTGCTTCCAGATATCTGAAAACCCCTTGTTCTACAGTCTGGCGTCGCAAGGGGCTGTGACACAGATCAGGCAACTGGATGCAATCATCGGCGAAGACCCAGGTACTGTACATGAATACTTGGTGTCCGCTACACAATATCGCAAAAGTACTTGCACAGTACAGTGTGCCTCTTACGTGTGTCTCTTACATGTCTTGAGGTGATTTTTTTTTTCACATTAGAACTTTATAAACAGGATTGATTTTGTTACATCGCGGTTAATGGGGACCGGGACCCTGCCGCGATAAGTGAGAAACCGCGATGGAGCGTTGGCAACCCCCCCGAGGAATTTTTGTGAAGTGTATGTGGGTATGTTTTAAATATGTAAACAGTATTTATACTTTACATATTTGAGGAAAAAGACTAGAGCAGTACACGTATTTACTTAAATCTTTAATCATAAATCCTTATACAGGAATTAACTACTACTAATCTGTATTGGTATGGGGAAAAAAAAAACATAACGGTCACTCTCTTTTACCGAGGCAAAGATCTTAAACTCAAACACTTTCTCTCAGCCATTTAATTTGAATTGTGTAGTTCTTCATTAAAATGTCATGGTGAATAGAAGATTGACCAAAAGAAGAAAATACTGTCCAGCGAGTTGTAAATGTTCTCGGTCTCGGATAAGAACTGTCCTAAAAAGCACTGCCCGACACTGTCATTTGTTGATTGATTGTGTTCTGGGTCGGAGGTGGAGTCTCCCTACACGTCTGAGTGGGCCTCCCCATTGGCAGGAAATGGATCTCACTTTTTTCCAACCTCTGTCAAACAGGTCAACGGGGCATCAAAGCTTTGTTTATTCAAGACGAACTTCTGCGCTCTTGTCTGGCACTCTCACACTCATCCTCTGTTGCCATAACGACAGGCTTCCCAACACACTACATGCACAGGTACAGTACATAAACGTTTCAAAAAGCTCTAGGTGTGTGATATTAGATTAGATTTAGTGCCATAAAGACGAGTTTTACACAGACACACACAAGGTCCTGCGATTTTTGTTGCTCAACCAAGTCAGGCCTCTCTGCACCTGCATCCGTCACATCTGAGCATCCTTTTGACCTGTTTCACCTTCAGTCCTCCTGATGAGACTGATGGCCCACCTGGAGCTATTGCCATGGCAACCATGCTGCTTTCCCTCGGCAAGCAAGTTACAATGGTGACGGACAGGAGAGCCTTGGAGATGAATCAGGCCATCATTGATGAAGCTGTGAGGACAGGTAGGAGTTTTGTGCTCAGTTTATTTCAATTTTTTAACATCTGAATGTGCATACGGTTTTTAAATGTATTTACTTATTTATTTTTTTATTTTGAATTTACTTTTCTTTGGCTACACAACCAAAGGCAAGTGTTACAAGTGTGTCATGCAGGTGTAGCTACCACAAGTGCAGCTACTCCGTGTCACCCTTCTAGTAAGATGTCAAAGAACAAATAAATCAACGTCTCGCATATACATCAAATTATCCAAATCTTTTCAATTTAGGGTGCACCTTAGGTTGCAGTGAGATTGGCAACGGTAAACTCTTTTTAGAGTAAAGTGAAACCCCCCAGCAGAAATAAGACACGCTGGCAGACATTTATCAAAAGTATATTGTGTAAATATTTACACAAAGAGTCACCGGGAAACAAAACTGTCAATAAATAACTCTTTTGACAAAAAAATTCTCCAACTCTGAACAAGAATAAAAAAATAAATAAATAAAAAAGAACAAGGAAAAAACACACAAGTTGACTGTATGTCTAATACTCTCAGAGTCCCCCTCAATGCTGAGGGCATTCAAATCAAATTTTCGCAATATAAATTCTAGTTCAAGTTTGTTATCAGTTCCTATCAACGTTGGTATCAGATCTGACCCCTTGTGACGATAAGCAGATTAGAAAAGAGATGGATGTGTATGTGTGTATAATATTGAAATTTGAATGTTAATTTTTGTGGAAAAATTCTCCAAATGTTTTTGCACTTGATGTTGGTTTACTGTTGAGCTGTTTTGTGCCGTCCTTGAAAGGTAATCTTTGTCCAAGCGGGCTTTGACATTTTGAGGTCTGAAAGTAAAACCTAATTGTAAATCAGTGTGGTGATCTTGTCGTTGAATAGTGGGTCTTTTAAACATGCATTGAGAAATGTTTCATGAAAAATGAAATACATTAAGAATTTTATTTTTTTTATTTTTTTATTTTTTGGTCACACATCTGGTTAGGAAATGCGTGGTCCGATGGTGGGGATAATGTCTGCTTGTTGGTGTTGATGAAGGTGGCACCAGGTGCTCATCCGCTTGCCATGTCTAAATGCGATCATCGAGGTGTTGTTATTCAGACCATGAAGAATAGCATACATGTGATGATTTATAATACAGTGGACCCCAGCAAACCAGCAATTCAGCAGCTGCGGATTCCCCTATTCGCACATTTTTTTTTCCCAATAGTTTACAAATGCTGCGATTGGCTGGCAACCGATTCAGGGTGTCCCCTGCCTACTGCCCGAAGACAGCTGGGATAGGCTCCAGGACCCCCCGCGACCCTAGTGAGGATCAAGCGGTTCAGAAAATGGATGGATGGATGGATAGTTTAAAAATGTGTAAATTCTTATCAGTTTGGGGGTAGGGTTGCTTTTTTGGGAGGGGGTGATCTCCTTTTTGGTTGAGCACTGCTTTTTCAAGATTTTGGGGCATTATATTTTTATTTTATTTTTCTCCATTCACTGCATTTATAAATGGCATCAATTATATGCAGATTTTCATTATTCGTGGGCCAGCCCAGTCCCTACCCCCCACAAATAGACAGGTTCCACTGTGCAGTAGAAGGAAAAAAAATTTTTTGACACAATGGCTTTAGTCTGGATGCATTCAGTTCACACAACATTAAGGACTTTCTTTTTCCCTCCTCAGGTGTACTGAAATCAACCATTCCACTGGTGGTCTTCGAAGACATTGGTCCGAACTCTTCACTTCACTTTTTGTGTCACCATGGAGATCCCACTAAACCAAGGTCTGTAAAGCTGCCTTTGTGCACCGAAGCATGTAATCTGAATGGCACGTAGTCAGGTATTCGTGCACTTCCATTTTCTGTGGCGGGAGAGTTGTTCATTAACATTTGTGTGATTGTTGCTGTCACAGAACCATGACTGTTATTTGTGGTAGCAGGTACGACCACCTCGTAGCCATAGAGCGCAGTGGGCGAGCTGAGGATGGAAACTACTACAACATGAGAGCAGTAAACATCAAGCATCTTGTGGATCCAATCGACGACCTGTTTATTGCTGCAAAGAACATTCCAGGAATTACCACTATAGGTAGTCAACACTTTTGGGTTCCGTTTGTAGCTAACAGACGTGACAGGAAGGTAAAAAGTCACGCAGCTGCTAGAAGATTAACTTTTGCTTCAGTAAATTGTCTCCCTTTAATAAACAAACGGACGCCAGGCCTGTCATCCTGGTTGCTCAGCAGATCGTATTCCCTGCAGGAATCGGTGATGGTGGAAATGAGTTGGGGATGGGAAAAGTGAAGGAGAAAGTCAAGAGTCTGATGCCAAAGGGGGATCTGATAGCCTGTGACGTGCCTGCTGACTACGCTATCACTGCAGGTTTGGATGACCAAACATCCTTGTGTTGCAAAATAACCATGAATGGATCCCCTTTTCATTTTCAAACACCCATTTCTTCACTGCCGTGAAGCAGAGTTGGAGTAATGACAGATCATTTCTTTTTTTTTTCACCCCTTCATAGCCTGACATGGTTTATTTGTACAACTACATAAGCGGCAGTCGGAGCATACGTATTTCCAATTCAAACAGTGTCACAAAAATTGTTCCTTGAGAGTAACAGAATGCTCCATTTTGATTAACGCTGGCAGCAAAGATGTTAATGACACAATCGGTTTGTTATTTTGGGTGTCGACATTGTGGGAGGGGCCAAATAACAGAAACGACTCTCCCTATGATGTGACACCGTGGATGATTGAGCGTTACTCACAGAATGCTTTTTATGAAAAAGTTTAGGATTGATGGTGGCTTGTATCATTTTTTCCTCTCTATGCCACTTGCAGGGGTTTCCAACTGGGGGGGGTACGCAGTGGCTTGTGGCCTCTACCTGCTCAACACCTGTCCCGTACATAAGCGATATCTAAACAAAGGCCTGGGAATGGATCACCAAACCCCAGAAGAGCTGCAAGATTGGATTGCTAATTTGCCGTCCGTGAAGAAGGTGAAACATATCCGATTATTGGAATATCTACCTGAAGGTTTCTCACTGTGTAAATGTTGATCTCTAGGAGGAGTCTATCTTGTCAACTCTTGTGCGTTTCGGCATTCGAAGTGGGAAAACGGCTCATCTGGCCATGGAGGTGGATGGTTTGACCTTTCATCCCACGCACTCTGACATCATCACCAGACTGCTCAAAGTCACTCACGGCTCAGCTGATTGTAAGAGTTGATTGCAAGTTTGATTTGTGTGTTGCTATTGGCTAAAACAAATGTTCAAAACGATTTGTCTTTCATTGTGTGTTGCTATTGGCTAAAACAAATGTTCAAAAATGTTTTACATTGTATCTTTTGCTGCTTTATGACACGTTTGAATAATTGCATCCATGTGACTTGTTGACCTTAGAGACAACTCGTGCCTCCATTGGAGTGGTGAAGCAGGAAGACGTCCTCTAATTCGGAAGAGTCCAAATCTTCATCCATCTTCTTTTAATCATTTCGAATCATGTGTTGTTGACTTAAAAAATTAAAATATACAGTAGAGCTTAACTCACATTTCTTTGTTTTCTTGAATCAGTCTCAAATTTGAATCACTAAGTAAGGCCTAATCAGGAAGTGTACAGACATTTCTCCGGGTATGGTACAGTCCTGTTGAGTGCATAATCTGATGCATGCATGGATTAATATTTTGGGGTTTTTGGTTTATAACAAATGAAGTAATGTCATCTCTCGTGATACACTTAATAACAGTAGGAATCCATTTTGTGATGTTTTCCATCCACAGACACAGCATTTACTTTGATAAAACATTTTTAAAAAGTAACACCCATATGCTCGTATCAATCAAAACAAAGCATTTTTAACTTTCTAAAGGCAGCGCTTTGGATCTATTGCTTTGAGTGGGAACCAGTAAATTGTGCATTTGCACTCATGTTTTGGTCTCAGTCTATACAGTTGTGTGAGAAAAGACGAAAGTCTGGCATGTGTGCAGACCTTTTTGGGTGACAGGTGCTCAAACAAACAAAAAAAAACCTTAACTCCTTAATTTTTTAAACTGAATGTGTCTGACGTTTTGGCAATACATCACAAATCATAATTTGGAGATTATGAATTTGCTGCATCATGATGTGAAATGTCATGCATAATCATTAAACTAGTTTTCATAAAGAAATGTGTCATGATGAAAAGAAAACGATCTGTTTCATCTCATCTACCATGTCAACTTGAACGGGAAGTGGGATTGTTTTATTTTTTTTAACATACCATAGTTTGAAAGACTACGGGCAGCATTGAAAATAACCCCCCCCCCCCACCACCACCACCACCACACCCTCACCCACTGTATGTTATTTGGGTGGGTGAAACTGAAAAAATGAATTACACTGCGCTGCATTTGTAATGAAAATGACCACAAAAAAAAAAAATCCCATTTCCATTCATGGTCCTCAGTGGAATTCACACACACTCTTCCAATCTGCTGTAATAACACATACGCAACAAAAAGGCAATGTGTTCTGCAAACAGACACACACAGGCATACATATTTATACGGAGTATGTTTTTTTTTTTTTTTATCACTGCATATTCCAAGATCACATTTGAAACAATATTACATACAAACCATTCACACAACTCCGAGTTACCGGGGAAATGAAGAACATCAAGCAAATAACGTGCAGAATAGGCTTTTTGACATATGAGTTTGGACAGTTTGGCTGTTGTGGTCCACATACTGTCTGGCACAAAACAGACTGGATGAAGTGTGTCGTGACCCCGAGTAATGTGTGGTGATCTGAGGAATTGGATTTTGAGACATACATGGCAATGGCGAGTGATGAAAAAAGCGGAAGGGGCGTGGCCTGGACGGGGCGTGGCCTGGACGGGGGCGTGGTTACTTACAAAAGTGGCACTAAACATGCTGAAGATGAAGTGTATTAAATTTACACAGTTTGAAAATTGAACAGAAAAAAATCCCAAGATCGCCACTATTCTTTCAAGTGAAAATTTGTGCAATTTTGCCTATGCATTCCTGGTGAGCACCAATATGTAACTCCAAATTTGCTGCTAAAAATAAAAACAAAAAAAGAAAACACCAAATAAATGTTATCATGCTGTTGCTACAAATGCATACCAAATAAAATTGAAAATATCATCCTCGTATATTTGAATAAAAAAAGTATATACCTCGGAGTGTACCTGTCTATCGGCGAGGGGCGTCAGTGGAGCAGATTTCGTTGCTTGGTTCAGCCAAAGTACCCTAGCGCGTAACGTCTTTAGTTGTATCCGCTGACGAAGTTTGATTGAAAAATGCCGATCCCAAAGGATAATTGCTCCGTCGAATGGCGATTTTGTCGGCATGTTTTTTCACTTTTGTTGCATGATCTGTCAGTGCAACGCATCCACGTGAGCCATAGTTAATTAAGTCACTACAATACACACAATAAGCTTTGCCTGCTACGTCAAAGCTTATTGTCCAAGAGCTTCTGTAACTTCGTCGAACTTGGAACCAATTTTAACCTTTACAGTGACTTTTCTGTCAAGCCAGTCCTATCGGAATTTATTCTTGACATTTGAGTCAATTTCTAGGATTAAAGACTCCTGATCTTTCGTCAAAAATTTCATAATTCCGCTCAAAACGATCCCAGAACAATGAATTTGCGAGACGAACAGGCCGCCATGAATCAGGTAAAACAATATGTTACATGCAATTTGATTGGTCCAATCGCTTGTAGTTAACCAATCGCTGGGCCGTTTATAATCGAGCTAAGACTCCCGGAACAAATAATGCCTTCAGTGATCTGATTAGTTGAAGCTTTCATACACGTCCAATCGCAGGGCTGTTTACAAACGGAAAACGGAGAGACTGTTCGGGAGAGCTCGTGAAAACTCGACGATAAGGTACCTGACCGCCCCTAAAATTTTCTCAACGGATTTAGGCGATTCACAAAAATGATCAATTTAAGAAATAAAACGGCGGATTTCCGCGGATCCGCGGAAAATTGCCATGTATGTTGAGAGCATTATGATGATGTCATTCATCCAGTTTTGACTGTATATGTATTCATGATTCATACTCAGTCGATCAATGTGGGCTGAAATGGTTTACCAGTGCTTCACAGTGTGGTTGGGGAGTGGTTCCAACTAATGACAGCCACACGCTTTCTAAGTCTGTGTCAAACTTTTTTCAACCTAAATTTGGAAAAGACAAATGCTGTGACCTTGTGATTAAAAAATGTGTGTGATTTACACAACAACAGCATTTCTTTGCTCATGAGGAAATGCATTCGAGGGGGCAAGAAAGAACTCGAATAACAAATGTGCTTCGTTGCTATCTTTATTTTGATTTATTTACATAAAATTTGAAAACGATAACATTCTCATGTGCTAAATATAGCTTGAATTGAAACAGTCATCCATATCTATAACGCTTGTCCTCATTACTCACACTTAACTGGATCTGCCGTGATCTTTTTCTGGTGGTATGAACCATGAACCTTTGTATGGGAACTAATTTTAAAAATGATAGAAGTGAAAAGCAGTGAAATGCGTCATAAAAATAAAATACACCCAAAACAGAAAACGCATTCAGCACACTTTGGTACTGATCCTTCTGACTGGCTGCTCCTCTCCTCTTCTTTTCAACTTTGACCATGTCATGACCCAAATTTAATGTGACTTCCTGCTGAATGACAGCAATATCTTCCAAGATTAATACACGTGCGCGCACACACACACACACACACACACACACACACTCGGATGCTGACAACCCGTCCGTCCGGAGGCGAGATGCACCCTCACACACATATTGAGCGTCATCACTTTTCAGCTCCTCAGCTGTTTATTTACAAACACACACATTGGCGAACCTCCAGAGGAAGGATTCAGTTCTACAAACAAATAAACTGACAAGCAAAGATTACTTTAATTTTCCAAATTCACCCACCCGCCCACTGTTTAATTAATTTTTCTCAAATAATAAATAATCTCTTTAGCCAACTACAACACTGCCATAAATATTCTTTCTTCAGCCTGAACTGTGCTCAAGCACAGGAGTAATGCTCACTGTTTTCACAAGTCTAAGACTTTTGCAAATTGTGATTTAGATATACATGTTTATATCTAAGAATACATTAAAATAGACAGAAATTAAGAACACTAATTAGGATATTTCATTTCTTTTTGTGGCAGTTGAAAATTTTACGGGATCTTCTGCGCTGCCGAGAAGTCAAAATGTATGTTAAGATGCCCGTCAGCCCTTAATTGTCCTCCCTCCTGTCAGAATATGATAGATAGATATTTGATATTTGTTAGCTGCCAGGGCAGGCACCAATGAGGGTGTTGCCTCCGTAGCAAAGTCATTTCTATTCATTGGGTGAAAACTCGCTTCGGTTTTCGTCTCCCTCCCCCCATCGCTGTTACGAACGTGGTGCTAGAGGAACCCATAAAGCAGGCAGGAGGAAGGAGCAAGGTGAACCTGACAAAATGCATTAATTAAACAATAAGAACACTGAATCCAAATCAAACAAAAGTCCTGAAACCAACAAGAATACAAAGTAACAAACACAACCGCATGGCAGACGCAAAAACAAGGTGAAAGCAATACAAACAAAAATCCATGGCAGTCAGGCACAAACACTAACCAACAGAAGCAGTGACGGCAACAGAAACAATGAGTCCTTTTCACAGAAAACCTACTCATGACATGATGACCAACAGGTGTGCCACTGTAGGAGGAGCCCTACAAAGCCACCTGTTGGTCTCAAACAGATCAATCGTGACACCCTCATTTTCCCCTACTCTCCCTGCAATCGACTTGGGACCAGTGCGCCGGGCTACTAGTCAACCCCTGAGAGAGAGAGTGTTCAATAACCTACCATGCATGGGAAATTTGAGCACCCGTCCTACCCAGTCGACCACCGTACCGCCTGCAGAAAAGTGTTTGCCCATAATTATATCCGCATTTCCATATTTAGGCAAAAAAAAAAAAAAAAAATCTAAAAAGATGCGGTGACATTACCAGATGGACTTCTGATTGGACGGTATCACTTTGCATCAAAACCAATCTCGTATAACATTCCCCACCTCTGGCCAAATATCTGTCCTGTCAAACAGTGCGGATTTTTACTACCAGTGTAAATTTTGTGCATCGCACATACATTTATTTTGCAAACAAAAGTTTTACATGTCGATCCAAAGTACATCGCATAAAACCCAACAGCGTTTAAGCAGTTACTGTAAACAACTGTTTACTGTAATGGTGGTCTTCCCTCATCGACATAAATGTAAATAAATTAAGAAACAATTACACAAGCCTACAAGTGACTGAACATAAATCATTCATCTGAAGTAATATTGCATATCTTTTCAATGACATCTTTGAACTGGTTTAATTTAGTTTTGGAATGCAGACTGATCCTGATTTTAAGGAATCTAAATAGATGAATGCTAAACATCCATCCATCCATTTTCTGATTTATCTTATCCTCACAAAGGTCAATTCTAAATATGATTTAAATATAATGAAAATAAACTATGCCATGATTCAGTTGAGTGTTGGAGTTTGTCAGTTTAATTGTTCAGCAACGCCAGTGGAAGAGCTTGGATGGATTGTATACAAGCAATACTTTGCACTCTACATTATTCACGACTTTGCCTTAGCCGGTGGCAAGGGGGCTGACAGCCAAAATGAAACCAAGAGGGAGTAGCTTTGTTTTGGTGGGGAAAAGTTTTCCACCATGTTTGTCATACACGTAGTCGTGGTCAATAATAGCTTAAAGATGCCCGTTGCCCGAAAGACACTGTATAGTAGTTTGCTGCGTTTGCTCATGGTAGTTAGCATGAGTGTTGATCGACATCGCAAGGCTTGTTGGAACGCTTTAGTCCAATGATCAACCTTCCTTTCGGCATGCCACAACTGCCAAAACGATGCAAAGAAACAACGATAGCAACAATTTGACTCTGGAACTCATTATTTTGATTGTTGTTTTATGATCAGCCTTGGATGCGTCACTCTTCCATTGAACTTAATACTCTATTGCCCTGATTCTCAAGGGACAGAGTCCCAAAAGTGGATCACAACTAAAAAACAATTACCTACTTGTATTTGTATTGAGATTTTTCCAAAACACTACTTTGATGTCCTATTTTCCCACATAGAAGCCATAATACTACAAATACAGTGCAGCTTAGCTTTTGGCTAGCGGACATCAGAGCTAGCAATCTGCTTTTACCAGTATGTCAAACTCATTTGGAACTACTGTACGTCTAAAATGGTGACATGAGCCTTGGTCCTCCTTGAACATATTGACATATACTGTCTTTTGGGAGGCGTTCTTTTCAACAAAGAAAATACGTTCTTTATTGATCAAAACTTCTCTAAAATGGGATGCGACTTTGCAGCAATAGGAAGATGGAGGTCCCAAGATGACAACCGTTGAGAACCACTGCAGTGCTGTAAGACAGGAACTGCAAACAGAAGGTCTCTTGGTGTGTGTGTGCCACTTTGGTCAAGTGGATGGAGTATTTTAACCCTTTCATGCACAAATAATGATAACTTGATAACCTGATAAGCTGTCCACTGTAGTAACCGATGTCCCTGAAAGGGTAAACAAATAAAATATGGTGAGTACTGTGTCTGGAGCTCTGTCAAATTATTTGAGGGGTGGTAGGAGCTACTGGGACTTCAAGGCCTCCCCCCTTCGGAAAAGAGCAGCATCAGCAGTGGTCACTCCCATGCGGCATCCGTTTGACATCTGAAGGTTGGCACCCCGTGGATCCATTTAGTCCATTCAAATCACAGGGTCCTAATATCCTTTCGTTCTTCTGGTTCTCCTCCATACCAGTCTTTCCACGATTGCTATTTTGTTAAGTTAATGGTATAATAATTTTTTTTATCATCCACGGTGATAAGAATCGTATTCCTGCAGTTCTTGCCGACGTGATCGAGCAGAATCACAGCCCTGTGGGCGTCGTTCTCGTCAGTCGGAACATCGTGGGAATCTGCGGCCGAGATGTTGGGATTGGCACTGCAGTTGCCAAGGCAGCAGCAGAGAAATCTTGTCGCAGGTCGAAAAATAGCCCGGGAAAAACCTCGGCGAGCACTTTCGCTGACAAAACAGTAGAGAGCGGGATCAGCCACACAGTTCAAAGAGGTCAACAACAGCGCTAGGTGGTAATAGTTGAAAATCCCTTTTGGAAATAAGAACACAGGACAGACGATGTGACACGACAGTTTTAATCCAAGTCAAAAGATCACTTCATTGAAAAGAAAGCATACCTGTAATGAAGTTGCAATCCCGCTCCAGGACTGTGCGAACTAACAGAAAGACGTGGTAAGGGGAAAAGCAGATGAGGAAGATGAGGATGGTACTGCTAACTAACTGTCGGATTCGGGTCTTCTGATCTGGCTGCGTGCCTGCACTTTGGCCCACAGCACGAAGCACGCACAGGTAGCTGATCTGCAAACCAAAAATCGAGGGCAGAATATGAGCAGTCATTGCATTTGCACTTGTAAAAACTGTATGAGGATGGGAAAGCATTTTGTATTTTGTGGCTGTCTTGAAGTCACTTGGCATTACAATGGAAACTCTAAAAGGTTGGACGATTTACAGTTCAAACGGAATGATCAAAAGATGCATCCGACCATACATATTTTATTCTGCTTATCCAAACTAGGTCATAGACGTGCTGGAGGTTATTCCAGCTGACTTCAGGTGAGAGGTGGGGTACACTTGAACTGGTTGCTCGCCAATCGCAAAGCAAATATAGACAAACATCCATTCAGACTCCAAAAAGCAAAAGCAGTGTCCTGAATAACGTGCATTATGAGCACATGCTCTTTTACAAATAAAAGAGCTTTCATGCACCCTGTGACCTGATAACATGGTAAGATGTCCACTGTAGTAACCGCTGTTCCTGAAAGGGTTCAAATAAAAACTGGTATTTTCAGTAAGAGCTGAAGAAGACAAGAAGACTCATCAACGTAGTGACATCAAAGGACCTCAGACCGGACTCGCAAAAATCATCATAAAGTGCTTGTTCAGATGAATAATTATCGAAACGGCGTTCCTACCAGCAGGATGGCCAACGGGAACATGAAACCAATCGTGACGCGGTAGTAGTTGATTGGATACTCCCAAGGCTGCATGGGGTAGTGCTCAAAGCACACCGATTGGTTGTTGGGATTTTTGCTCAGCTCTTTATGACGGAAGAAAACCACGCCCACCGCAACTTCCTTCAGCCAGATGATGGCACTGAAAAGACAAGCTGCACTTACAGAGCGGAGGGAGGTGAACCTGCAGACGAATGAGAAAGTTTTACAGTTGGGTAATATTAAATGTTACTCTCACCCACGGGTGTCAAATTCAAGGCACGAGGGCCAGATCTGGCCCACCACATCATTTGATGTGGCACGCGAAAGCAAATCGAAGATGTCAACTTTTCATGATGCTTGCTAAAATCTCTACCAAAATTTCAAATTCTCATTTGTAATAAATAAGAGTGATACCGAAAGCATGACAGTAACTTAAACAGTAAATGAATAAACTGTTATTCTTGACTTCTTGACATGCTTCCAGTCATAATATCGTCATAAAGCCGCTCATTCCTACCGACTGCTGTCAGGCTGCTGAATAAACATACGTGAAAACCTGTAACCATTGTAAATAGCACCTTATGCTGTGTTTTCTATGCTATTGCTAATTTATTATATTTATTCTACAAATATATTGCTAATGTTATATTTTATATTGCACTTATGTTGAACTGTGTACAGTTCTTTTCTGAAACATTTATTTTGTGCAATGAAACACTTTGTTTTTTTTTCTTCAATCCGCCCAATTTTGCTGCTGTAGACTGCAAATTTCCCCAGTGTGGGACAAATAAAGGTTATCTTATCTTGTAATGGCCCTCTAATGGAAATTATAACTAAAATCAGGCCCGCGAAAAAAATGAGTTTGACACCCCTGTTCTAATCCTTTCATGCACGCTGTAACCTGATAACATGTTAAGCTGTCCACTGTAGTAACCGCTGTCTCTTAAGGTGAATCTCAGGTTTGCGGCAGTATTTGGATAATATGGAAAGAACACGCCGTACAGGTAATTTCATTGATGAAAAAGTCAAATAGTGCTGCGAAATGTATTTCCGATGCCATAAGACAAGCGAGGGGGCGGCTGCAGTTTGATCAATTAAAATGATTCCAGCTCTAGCTATTACTTAAAATCTCTGCATTCAAAATGTTCAAGGCACAAACTAGCGAAACAAACATCCGGACTTTTGACAGCAGAAATTGTAACAGGAAGCAAAAAAAAAAAAAAAAACCTAGGTGGTAAATTAGAACATGGTGCGAAATTATCACAAAGAAAGTACTGGAACGTTACTGGGATTGACCCAAAACTGGGTGGAGGGCCTAGCCAGGAAATGACACCGAGAGTATGAGACGGAACCACACAGTGAGATGGAAACCAACAGCATTGGCAAACGGTCCATGTATGGACTTCTATTGCAGAATCTCTCAGACTTACACAGGATGTCAACCAATTCAAGGCAAGTGTGGTTGACGGAGCAGGAAGGGAAATGCATTAAAAAAAGACAGAAAATGGTGAACGTGTGGGAGCCTTTCAGACCGAACTGCAGAGATGGCAAATTCAGGTCCGGAAAGTAAAAGCCCTGCTCACAGTTTGGCTTGAACCTCGACTCCATCGGCAGATAAATGATTTGCTTGTAGGCACATTTAAGTGAAGTAGTTTTGCACTTCATTTTTAGAGGTGTAAATGCTCATTTCATTTGGGGACAAGATGTGATGTATGTAGCATGATCAGTGAAAAAAAAGTGATTTCATTGTCACTCCGACATATGTTGTGACTCAACAACATTTTATGACTTGAATTTGGTGCCACCTTGAATTGCTTGGGTTTTTTTTCCTTTCCCCATTTGATTTGGGTGATACTGTCGACTTGAAGGTGATGACCTGAGACAAAACAATTTGCACATGTGACTGACTCCCACCTTTGGTAATTAGTCATAAAATTATTCAACTCTCATAATGTTTTTTTTTTCCACCCCAGTTTGGAATGATTTTTTTTTTTCACGCAAAATATTTTTGAAAAACTCTTTATTATTTTATGTATACTATTTTTTGGTTCTCGAGCAGAGTAACTCTTTAATACAACTTATGAAAGACAACCTCAAAGGGTGAACGACAGCCAGGTAGCGATCCAGACTTATACAGCATAGGAAGCCAATGCTGATGTAGATGTTCTCATAAAGAAGAAAGCCACACAACTGACACAACCATTCCCTGTGACGCCAATCGTCATCCTGTAACAACAAATAACACATAAACAGGAAACAAGAATATAGGAATACAAAACATGTACGGGGTAAGACAAAACGATTTGTGGATTTGTGAGTTTCACATACAGTGCCTAAAAAAAATTGTTTTTACCCCTCCACCCCCTTTTTGCACATATAAGCAGCCATGTGTCAAAATCGATTTATGTTTTCCTTCAATATTTTACCCACAATACCAGAGGTGGCAAATCCAGGTCTTGAAGGTCAAAACGCGCTTTGTTTACCTGTCATTTGAGTAAAGGCACCTGTGGCCAAAGCCAAACTGTGGCAAGATTTTTAACTTTCTGCACCTGCCACCTCTACACAATAGCCAGAGTGGAAAGAAACATACTTTATAATGTTGGAATTTAATGTTAATGGGGTGGCCCTGTGGTTGACTGGTTAGCGTGTCGACCTCACAGTGCAGAGGTGCATGGTTCGATTCCTGCTCCGGCCTCCCTGTGTGGAGTTTGCATGTTCTCCCTGGGCCTGCGTGGGTTTTCTCCGGGTACTCTGGTTTCCTCCCACATTCCAAAAACATGCATGTCATGTTGATGGGACAATCTAATTTGCCCCTCGGTGTGAGTGTGAGTGCAAATGGTTGTTCATATCTGTGTGCCCTGTGATTGGTTGGCAACGAGTTTAGGGTGTACCCCACCTACTACCCGAAGGCAGCTGGTATAGGCTCCAGCACGCCCCGCGACCCCTGTGAGGATAAGCGGATCAGAAAATGGATGGATGGATGGATGGATGGATGGTTTGAATGTAACGTGCCTAAGTATCCATGTCCTCTGCCATTCAATTATTGGAAAAATATAAAAATCTGTGATACTCACTTTTGTTCTTATTTGTGTTTTGATAAGGCTCAAAATGCAAATAGCTATGCTTGTTTAGTTTGAAAAAATACCCACTACCCAGCATGCCTTGAGGAGCTTTTATTGTTTCGTTATTAATAATTATGGATTCCTTTTTTGTTGGTCTATTCTTTCCCAAAGTAGTATTATTCATTATTTGCATTTACTTACATCGATATTCAATTTCCAGTGACTCTTAATTTTACTTTTGCCCCGTCTATAATTCAAGATCCATCTATTCATCCATTTTACGATCCGCTTATCCTCACAAGGGTCGCGGGGTGTGCCGGAGCCTATCCCAGAAGTTCGTTCAAATTTTTGAACCAGCTATGCAACATAGGTTTGCATAGCTGGTAACAGTGTTTGAAATCCTCACTGTCAAAGTGAAAACACCTCGAATTTATTCATTTAGCCAATGACCACGAAAAAGTCGCAAAGCGTTTTACATGCCCTCATTCGACAAATATTAACGACATCCCCTGATCTAAACCTCAGAAGAGGGCAATGATCTGAGGAAAAATGAGAAACCTTGAGAAGGGGGAAATCCCCCTTCCAGGATGACCAGACTGCAATGGATGACAAGTAGGTAATATTCAACATCATATGGTCCGATCCAGTATTTATTATATCAATGAAAGAATCCATTTAATAGAATGGAAAGCTGCTGAAAGACTCCTTCGGAGCGCTTATCCAGCACACTAGCAGACTTTACCCTTGACCTTCATGCACCGTACAGTGCTGCCCCCCCCCCCTTCCGGTTCACGTCAGCTTGAGTATGTCGATCCCGCAGCCGTATTGAAGTGATTTATGAAGAGACCTCGTTGACTTGGCCCTTACAGATATATCATCAAGCAAGAACTCACTGGACGACGCTACATCACGGCTCTGCTTCATGCACACTAATAAGGAGCAAGTATGTCTGCACACGTTTGCTGCTATGGTGTCTCAGAGGCATCCCAGGCACCTCATGACCAGTCATTGAGTATGTGACGTTACATTTGCTGCGATGCGTCAAGACAACTCAAAATCGGCTAAGAGACAAACGTCTGTCGGCTCAAAATCGGGCTACATTCGTGCAGTATGATGTCGGCTTTCAAGATCCAGGTTAAAAAGGCTATCTCTCAGCTAGCCTTGGAAGGGCGGATCAAAGTGGCTGAGCTCTGCCTCTCCGGCTGCCCCCATGACTTGACACCGAAAGCACAATGGACGAATGAATGAATAGCCGGGACGTGCAAAAACATTTGTGTCGAATTTTGAAGGATGTGTAAAAATGAAGGGTGGTGACCATTTGTTCAAGGCACTGCATGCGACTGTGAATGATCGGTTTTAGTTTACCTGAAAAAAGTATTGGAGCCACAGTGGTAATGATGCCAGGTATAATAGATCAGATACGGTGAGGTTTATCAAATAAACCCCCAGCTCATTCTTTTGCTTCAGCTGCAGTGCTGCATGGTACAGAGCGTACAGGTTGGAGGGAACACCCACCTAAAATCAGGAAGACCCATGTGATTCTCTTAAGTGCTGATAAGACTTGAGATATCCTACCTTTCCACCAAACGAGCAGATGTAGGGTATAGCAGATATTAGCAAATTGCTTTGCTAATATCTTGAGCCACCATTAGATTTCTTGTTTTAACAACGCCAATGGTCATATAATCAGATGTCTGCAGTAATTAAACAACATTCACTGATTGTTCCTTCCATATGTATATAAAGATGTGGTTCCAGCAGTCAGTTTTTTTCTACTCTTAGCCACCAAATTGTCAGGTGTGCCAGGTGCATGTCGAAGCAAACGCCCTCAGTAGGATATGGCGTCAAGAGATGAACCAAATTCCCATATCAGGGCATTGAGGATTTTGTTGGCAACAAAATCAGGCTATGCCAGTTTTTGAGCTCACCTGCACTGTCTATCCATTTTAAGCCCAAAAATCAATTTATACTCTATGACTAGAATGTCACTTAGTAGACTAGAGACCTGCCGTCAATAGTCAGAGAGTAATTTCTGAAAAGTGCTTTTGTGATCACCGTCTGAGCTGCGCACTCGAGCGATTACGTACTTCTCTCACCCTCTCAGCACATACGGTGACACTGGCGCCACCACGTACGCGTTATATTTCTACATTCTCTCATTCCTTCCAGTTGAATCGACAAACGTCATTCGCACTTCCCTTGCAGTTTCAGTAGCACAACCGACGACGCGCACTCTGTTGTTCAACTATAGTTTGAAGCATACATTGACACACATAGACTTGGACTCACCAGTGGTGAGACGCTGCAGGCGACTCCGTTTGGGGCAGTCAAACACTGTATTTTATTAACAGGCTATTAACGCTAGTGAATAGTTTGGTCTGGAACATGTCAAAAAACACATATTACAAATATTAACAATGGGTAGATTGACAGATGATACCCAACTGCGTCCTCCTAGGTATCAATTCAATTTTGACTTTCTGGGCCCAATTTTCATAGACAGGAACCTGTGCCCTCAATAAAAAAATGGCCACATCTTCATTTTCATGCGGGTCTAAGTCTAGTTTAGTGGATTTGTGAAATTGGGAGACCGCGCTATATCTAAATAGCTGTTCTGGCATATTTGATTGCACACCCCCGACGCATCTGACAATTTGGTGACCAAAAGTAGACTAGATTTCACACTACCTAAAAACCAGGTCTAAGGTGTGGCTTAGGTGAAGTAATGCGATTTTGGTGGATTTAAATGAGACGCAGGCAGACTTCTGAGCTTCGCGGTTGTGTGTGGTGGATGTCATCATATTTCTCTCATAAATAATTTAATTGCCCAGGAGTTGGCTGCGTTCCATCCCACAATGGCACACAACGGCGCAAACGCACTGTTCCGCCTGTGCCAGTCTAGGAAAATACGAAAAGAAAGAAAACTCCACCCATGCACCAAGTTAAACTGTGCTTTGCACTACATTTGCACTGGGCACAAAAATAGGTCCCCTGAATCCAGTTCCATTAACTAAAGTGAAATTTGTAGAACACCATGTTTATTAGTTTGGAGGTGACTAATCCTCCAACAACACTGAAACTGACAGGATTCTACCATTCATTGTGTCATGAGGCAGGATAGTCAAGGGATTAAATTATCATTTCATTATTAAGGATGAAATTACTCGGGATGAAATTACGGTTTCATTATTTGAATTATACTGTGGTTAATACGGGATTTTAGTTTTGCTCTGTGCAATGCCTCTTTAAGGGCAAGCAAACAGTGTTCGAGAGGGAGAAAGGAGGATGGGGGTAGGTGGGGGGTTGGGAGCACTTAACTAATAATGCATGTGTGGCACGTTTCACGTAAACAGTCAAGATGGATGCATGGAGAAAACCGCAACAACAGTCTCATTCCTTTACTGGAGGAAAAATAATTATTTTGGATTTATATTGTTGTTATGTATGTTCATGTGCAGCGGTACCTTCGGATATGACTTTGAATAGTTCCATGACGTTTGTAATTCAAAACACTCATATTGCAAGATATCTTACCCCAATGAAATAAATGCCGTTAAGTGCTAGCGTGATCAATAAGTTGGCAGACTAGGGGACTTAAAGGCAAAGCTATGCTTCAAATACTCATAATTCTCAGTGATTTATATTTAGTTTGATAGTACACTTCGACTAGGTGTGGCAAAAAAAAACTTGAAGCCTCTTTTCTTTGTTGTGCAGTGAAATGAGTTCAATGCTATCAAACAGTGCTCATCTGTCAAGTGATCAGGTATCTCAAGTCAAAGCAAAAAAAAAAAAAGAACACACGCCTCAATGAGACAATGCCAACTTCTCACTGAAGCACCCCGGAACGTTGACAGGGACATAAATATCCAATTTGAAAACATTCTGTTCTATTAAGAGTGTAATTTCTGAAATATGCGAGTACTCAGTAAATATTTATTATAGGCACACACTTACCAGTAGTACGAAGATATACACAAAGCAGAAGAGGTACTGGTGGATTTCATGGCTGACGGTGCAGTTCATAATGCCCTCCTCAAGCATAATGAACCAGCACAGCCTTCTCTTTTTAGATGGACTTCTCCAGAGGGTTCACCTTTTTACACCCACACACACAAAATAAATATTCTTTGTTGTGTTTTCTTCTTGGACAAGGTTGCTTAAGTTCCTGGCTGCCACTCTAGAGGAAAGAAAGTAAGGTGTTTTAGGCATTGACAGAACAGGGAAAGCAGGTCTGTTGTCCATATAACAGTGAAAACGGAAAACGCTTTGATGGAATATGCTGTACGCAGGGGTGCGCATAACAATATTGGTCTGTTTCCCAAAGGAGCACCAGAGGTTGTTGCTTGGTACTCTTTTTTTTTCCCAACCCACCAACTTCACCACAGACTGGTTTCACATAAAGACATCGGACTTTCTCGTGTGCCACATGCTTTTAGCTGAGATCAATTGAACTGAGAAAGGAGCAAATCCCTTCATGATCATTTGAACAAGTCATTCGCAAATGATACAACACGACTACTCAAGCCCCCGGCTTACCAGGCTCCCCCAAAAATAAAATAAAATAAAATTTACAAAAGTATCGCGTGTGAACATTTTGATTTGTTGGCTATTATATTTTGTGAAAATTTATGAAACGCATGATTGATGAAATGTGCGTGCTGATCTGTTTGCCAATGTTTGCAAGTGGGTTGAGCGTATCAGTTAGAGTTGGACCCTGGACGACTCTCCACTAATCACAGCCCTCGGTAACCACATTGTTTCAAATGTTTTGAGCAGCAAATGAGTTTTGGTTTAAATTGTAACTTTTTAAGAATACTTTTGCTAGCGGCTGTAGCTAGCTAGTAGTCTAGAGTAGTTGTAGAGAAGTAGTCGTGTCTAGAATACTGCACATCTAACCAGGCCTTCAGCATTTATTAAAAAATGGGTGGGGTTTTTGGGGGGGCGGGGGTTCAAAAAGGTTTTTCCCCACATTTACGATTATAGGATAGAAAACCATGTTCAAAATCCCACTGCTTTCAGTGATACCATTGGACACACAATCGCTCCATTTCATCAACCAAACCACCATTTTCGCCTCTCCTGCTCATTCGCTCATTGTCAAATTGTTCTTCACCCACAGGAAATGACATAATTAAAAAGACATGTTTGAGATCTCAAACAGGTCTGATTACTTACTCCTGGACAAAATTAGGTTGCTGTGATACTACACTAAGACGAAGGTATATTGTTCCTGCATCTCATCATTTTCTCCTGAGCAATAGTTACTCTCAAATTAGTTAGCTTTTGAGCTTTGTCTTTTTGTGATTCCAAGCAAAGAAATCTCTTTATGAAGCCAATCTAAGCAATGACTACATTTACAAGCCATCAATATTCGGCCTAAGGTCAGAATTATGGTTCCTGTGCTTGTTTGTCACAAGGAGCGTTGCAGCTGACAGATGACGTCAACATAGACACATAGAAGAGAGTGCTCGCGCCTCGTTTTCTCTCTCTCACTCTTTGTGCATTAGATTAAATCCTTCCCAATGAACACGATAAATAAATAGTCGAGTCTGGATATATAATTTGCCATGTTCACGGCCATCTAACTTAACTAGTCCAATTTGCTTTTTATAAAGGACATTTAGCTTCTTTGATGGCCCCTTTTCTCCGATGACGGATTCACCAGTTCCATTTTGGCGAAGAACCCTGAGCTCGAATTCGTTTTATCTACAGGTGCATGTGAATTATAACTATTGTTAGGTGCTGTTGTAAAACACAAAATGGATCAGGCTGGTTGGGTCTCCTATCAAGTGATCACCACCTTCAAACCTGCAAACGTATTTGTTGTGTGTGTTAACAGCAAATAGCACATGTGACTCCTGGATCACATGTGCTGTGCAATAGGTGGACACTTGAACTTGAATATTTGTCCAATCGTTTGTAATATATGCAACCTTTGTGGTTCATCTATGAAACAGAGATGAACATAAAGGGAGGAAACGGTGATGACACACGCATTAGGCATGAGATAGGAGGTGCATTAAAAGATTAAAAGACCGCTTGCACATTTCAAACTCAGACACAACCTCCCTCTCCCCGCCCCCCATATATTACATGTTAATAACGACAAATATCTAAACAATGTGGGCTTTCAAACAATCTATCAAAGCTGACATATCAAGACGAATGATAAGGGTGAAATATGTTCGTTTTTTAACTTAATTCCAAGAAATGTTCCATCTGGTGACCTACAGTATGTTGTAATGCATAAGGAAATTGCAAGGCTTTGATTCACCATTCTGAAAGTTTTAGTCAGTATTAGTGGTTGGGATGTCAAACATTAAATATTCAGTGAGATTTTATACTGCCCGATGACTTTAATAATAAACAACGAATCTTTTAACACCTTTTGGTACAGTACAGGATATGCATGAAATGATTAGTGTTTAAACATCTTACATGTTTTATCTTCAGTTGTTCTAAAGCAGTGGTCGGCAACCCAAAATGTTTAAAGCCATATTGGAACAAAAAACAAAAAACAAAAACAAAAACAAAAATATATCTGGAGCCTGAAAAAATTAAAAGCCTTATAGTGAAGGCAACACTTGCTGTGTGTATTTATATTAGCCGTATTATCCTACTATCAAAATGACCAAGTTGGCTACAAATACACAAAGAACCTTCATGATTAAAGAGAGCAGGGGTCTCCAACCTTTTTTGACCGAAGATCTACTTTTCGATCAAACAACCTCCCGCGATCAACCCGTTACCACACACGCGTGCATACGCACGCACTTAGACACGGATGCCATAAGGAGTAACAGCCATAACGGCCCCTAAGATGAACGATGCATGGGACACACTTTTGCAGCGTGTTAACTATCGTAGCTCACGTGCACTGTTGAAAAATGTGTCTCTTGGCCCTCCAGATTCCCATTTTTTGCCAGTGCCCTCGGTGAATTGTACATGATTGGCCGTTTTTTGTTTTTTTTTACAACAACCACCTGCCTGGCATCCCACGCCGCTAATAGAAACGTGCGTCGCAGGCTATGACGCAAATCTTTGTTGACAGAAATGTTGAAATGTAATATTTATTCGACAAGTTTTTGCAGCATTGTAAAACGTTAAGAATGTTTGTGTCATGTGTGTCCTCCTACAGAAACCATATCAAAACAAAAAAATCTATTTCCCTTCGCCATCTTTTTCCATTTTCAAACATTTTTGAAAAAGCTCCAAGCAGCCACTAGGGTGGCGCTAAAGAGCAACCTGCGGCTCCAGAGCCGCGGGTTGCCGACCCCCGTTCTAAAGAGTTTACAGTTTTTTGTATGCTATACATGCTGCATGGGCTTTTTAAATTTTTTTTTTTTAAACTATAATGACCTTGACCCTACTAATAATTTTGTGGTGGATGTACTGTAAAGAGGCAATAAACTGGTCAGAGGAACATTTAAAGGTGGATTGCATTTGAAGTACACAGCCTACGGTCCAAAGCGGAGAAGACGATCAATGAAAGTAGCTTTGAAGCTGCCTATGGCTAGTATACAAATCATTGGAGTGCCACGGAATTCAATTTGTGTAAGGGCCGCATATATTTTTGCGCAGCTGGAAAGCATTGGGGAATAGCACGGGTTGGTCGTTTCCTCTCGAAGGGACCATCCTCATCCACACATGCACAATCCAACAAGCATACGAATGAATGCATCACTGTGTCAAAGACATCATGCTGACAGGGATGCAGAAGTGACCGCTAGTCAAAGCTGGTCTGCAGAGAGGACAAGAGTCCTCCTCATCGTAAAAATACGAAATACTAATACAAATATTACATTGTTTCATCAAGTTTAGGAACCTGCATTTAGCCTAAATTACACAAGTCAAAGAAAAAGTGACTCTCGGCATTTCCATGTTAGGGGCCTTCGCATGACACAGAATGTTTGGCACCCTTTTTACACCGGATCCTCTTCTTGACGCAACACACCCATTTTTATTCGGGCATGGTAATATCGACATATACAGTAGCGGAAAGATTCTTGCCACATTTTGGTGCCTGTTGAAGTGACTGATGAAATTTGGTTCCTAAATTGTAAAGGCAAGGTCTTATTGATGTCCCAATAAAGTTAGTCAAGCATTACTGGGCTGTTAAACTGACTGTCATAGGTTGGAGCACCTTGCTTGAAAGGCAATTTAAAATGACCCTCTATCGATGAAAAAGATGAAGTCAGCGTTTCTAACTATATTTAGCAACTTTCTAATCCCTCTAGGACTATTTTTTTCAAAAGCGACTCATGACCCCTGACAACCCTCACATTGACCATTACATCACATTGCAATTTATGTGAGCGGCCCAGTGGTCGACTGGTTAGCGAGTCACCTCACATTGCAGAGGTACAGGGTTTGATTCCGGCTCCGCCCTTCCTGTGTGGAGTTTGCATGTTCTCCCCGTGCCTTCGCGGGTTTTCTCCGGGTATTCCAGTTTCCTCCCACATTCCAAAAACATGCACGGCAGGCTGATTAAACACTCTAAATTGTCCCGAGGTGTGAGTGTGAGTGCGAGTGCGGATGGCTGTTCATTTGTGTGCCCTGCTGGGAACTGGTTCAGGGTTTACTGCGTGAAGACAGATAGGATAGGCTCCAGCACGCCCCACGACCCTTGTGAGGATAAAGCAGATCGGAAAATGGATGGATGTAATTTGTGTAAATTAAGGTAAATCAATCCTGACTATCTTTCACATTAAATCTTCCATCAACCATCTGCGTCTTCATTATATTTTGGGAGAAGCTTTGGATAAATTGGTAAGATCAGACAAGAGCCTGGGACTGAACAAGTGCTACCTCAACCCATCAAACACAGGGGGAAGGAATGAAGAGCACCGTATATTTGAAACAGTTCTCCTACTCTCTGTAATTATATTGTTTTCGTCAAATTAATGCAGTGGCTAGTTCTGTGAGTATGGTGACCTCACTACCAGTGTTCGATGAGTTTTTCCAATAGAGATGAACAACTGAACCAGCAGCTATTGTAGACTTGCTTTCTCACCACAGTTAAGGCTCCTTTGAATTTCCCTTTCTTAGTATGTCCTTGATCCAATTTATTTTAAAAACATTGGTCACCACCCCCCAGGCCCCCACACAAAAAATCAAATTAAACAGTAATGACACCCCAGCTACGTAGCAACAATATAACTCATTTGTAGAAGCAGAAGTATGCTCATGTTGGATTTCATGTCCACTGAGTGAGTTACTCGAATCAGAAAAGGTGAATATTACTTACCGATGTGAAGACTGTGTAGAAATGAGCTCAAGCTCTGCCTGTCTGCGCTCTTCTGGCTGACTCAATTGTGCTCGCGCGCTCCTTCTGAGGCGCGCTCGCGCCTACACTCCAAATATAAATGTTTTGTGCCCGTGTGTGTGTATCAACCACAAGGAGCAGATTACTCGAAAAAAGGAGGGGCAACTCTTTCGAGGACTCCAAATAGGGTGGGTACTGCTGTTTGGTGCATAAGCACAAACAATATTCAGGACCCGTTCCTTGGCCTGATGGTGGAAGGAGGATATCCTGTCATCCACTGGGGTGAACCCCAACATACAGGCACCAAGCCAGGGAGCAATAAGTATGCCCACACCTGCTCAGCGCCTCACACCTTGGGTAACTCCAGAGTGGAAGAGTCCCAACATCTGGTAGCAGACTGGTAGCTGTACGTGGAGGTCAGCCCAAAAATATCTAGTCAGAACTTCTCTGCCTCGCACACCAGCTTAGGCTCCTTTACTGCCACAGAGGTGACATTCAATGATCCAAGAGCTAGTTTCTTTAGCTGGGGATCAGATCTCCTTTTGCCGCCTCCCAGCTCAAAGGGCGCCTGACCCCTTTGGCCCCTCCCACAGGTGGTGAGCCCATGGAAAGGGGGACCCATGTTGCCTTTTCTGGTTGAGCCTGGCCGGGCCCCATAGGTGCAGGCGCTAGGCCAGTGAGCGCCACCTCCAGCCCTGGCTCCATGATCTTCTGGATAAATGTGAGAGCCAAGTGTCTTAATATTCTGTCCATGTCATGCAAATAGCGTCCACTAAGGTGATGTTACAAACTCAGACATTGATCAAGTTAAGGTTTTTATTGCAAAAAGAATCTAGTTCACAAGTCTAGAAGCCTTTTAATAATAGTCACATCACAGCAGGCCTGTCAACATTAATTAGTAAAGTGAACGACATAAGCGTTTATTCCAGTTACAACAGGAAAATGTCTTTGACATCAACACCACCCTCACTTCGCTCGCCTCAAGCTGCGAGATGCTTCCGTGAAGGGCAGGCAGTAGGGCATTTTGGTGGACAGACAAAAATAAAAACAGTTCAGCAATGCAAATACACTTTCCTTTCAGACAGCCAACAGAACAGGAATAATGGCAGACACACAGTATTGTGTTATTTCAGCCGGTAAAAAAAATAGCCTGGAGGAATTCCATTTATTTTCTTCTGGCATCAGCAAAATGGTGGACAGCCACCCACATCGCGTCCTACCTTAAGCTCAGACGTCCTAAAGCAGAATAAAACGTAGGGAGGTGAAAACACCACCACTGACATCAAGCATGAGTGTCAAGTCGTCACGTCACATTAGCCACGAATTAATCGTATTCCAACAATTTTTAGAGTATCACAACCTATGAATATCAAAATTTCCAGTGGAATTATCAGTCTGTTTTTTTTAAGGTTTGAGCTCAACTGTGTTTTTGGTGCAATAAATCGAACTTTACAAAAGACAAGCCACCGTTGCGGTTTTCAGTATGTACAGTCACAATAATTTAGCTCGTTGCATACAGTAAAATGTGCTTGACACCCCACAGGGGAGCAGAAGAAAGCCTCCACATATCCACATGATCTCTACAACTCCAGTGTCAACATCCTCTCCTTTTGAGTCTTTGTTGTCAAAAAAACGGAAAGTCAAATTTCTATTTACAGACAGCAGTACATAAACGTATATAAAGTCAGAAAATCAGCTTCATCAAAATGAGATTCATGAACATCACCTCTCTCTCTCTCTCACTCACACTGCCTCTGTCTCACATAGGTCCCCCGTTCCTAAATTACAGAATTACTCTGTGTCTACACACACACACACAATATCTATCTATCTATCTGTCTATCTATATATATATCTATATATATATATAGATATATATAGAGTGGTGATTATAGGTTGCATTTATTAATGACTGTGAGCGGAGTGTGCTCTGCACCCTGGCAGTGGACGAGGACGACAAAGCATTGGCAAATACAGTCATACCTCGGTTTTCGACCATAATCCGTTCCAGAAGGCTCTTCGAAAACCGATTTGTTCGAAAACCGAAACCACGCTCTATTAAAAAAAAAAAAAAAAAGTTTAGTGAACACGTCTGTGCACAATGGAACGCTACATGAGGAAGCGTCACTTCCTCGTGTAAGGAAGGCGAGAGGAGTCAAGTGATGCATTCAAGTGCGCTCAGTTTGTTCGGGAACCGAAATTCGGTCGTCATCCGAGGCATAAAAAACGAAATATTTGGTCTAAAACCGATTTGGTCGAGAACAGAGACATTCGAAAACCGAGGTTTGACTATAACTACATTCAAGTTTTACTTTTTTTATCTTAAAATGGGTTAGCTGAACCAAAAATCCGGCCTTGCATTATAACCATGACAGGTAAATGCTTTAATTCGTTGTGGAAAGCCAGCTGGTTGCCATGACTACTGTTGCTCCTTCTTCGCCATGGTCTTCTTAGTAAAATAAAACTGAGATAAAGTGGTTGCACAAGTGTGCACACCCCCTTATAAGTGGGGATGTGGCTATGTTAAAATTTAACCAATGGCAGGTTTTTTTTAAACTTATGTTGAATGGGAGTCAGCCCACAAGTTCCACCATTTTTAAGTTTCAATTTTCAAGTTTGATACAAAGGTGTGTGAAGATGTTTTATATTCACTAAACACGTGCAAGCAAGTGAATTAAAAAAAAAATGGAAGGAACCAAAAAGTTGCACTAATATTACACTTTCAGGCATTTTACTCTGAAGTCATAAATATGTTTAGCAAGAGAATATAAAATGTCAAACACTTGTATTTCATTGCGATGAACTAAATCGATCCAAATGATGTAGCTAAAAGTTCGATAACACCTCAACCACCATCACCCTCCCAGATGTATGCATTCATTAAACTATGTTTAAAAAAAACAAAAAAACAAAAATACAAAAAAAAAACCAAGCACAAGTCAGAACAATTCGGTATCAGTTTGGTCTCATTATGATTGTGTTCCTTACTGTTAAAGTTGTGAAATGTATCAAATAACCCCGTGTATATTTGGTGATTTTGGTGGGGGCTCCGACCACAGTGGTCTGTTGGAGAAGGGGTGGACAACACCAAACCGCTGCACAGTTATTTGAATTTGCATTGAATTCAATGACTGATTTCACTGGTATGATGGCTCAAAATGCACTTGCCAGTTTCTCTCACAGCTATGACAAGGCCAATCAGTACTGTATTGGTGAACCCTTTGGCTGCTTGTTTCACTCCCACTGTACTTGGTTGAAAGGCAGAGTAGTGTTGACTCAGGGCGAGCATCACTTCCAGTCAAATATCAGTGGTGCATGTGGACGACGCTTCCAATCTCCGCTGTTTATTTTGCTGTCCTCACATTTCCCATCCTCGCGACCCTCGCTCCTATTTCGGCATCCCGCCCGTTTACAGTATTCTCACTGCCTCTCTCAATTCATAAATACACTTGGGCATGGCATCGCCACCACTTTCTGCTCACCTTTTCCGGTGGTTGTTTGAGATGATACTTGATATGTTTACTATTTTGCGTGCTACTGATTGAATTAAGTGTGCTTCGAGGATTTAGTAGCGCAAGCCCTTAGTCCATTGCTCCAAGGAAGCCAAAACCAGGAGAATTGTAATGAGGTTACTTGTCATAGCTTTGATCGCTTCTTCATCCCAAAACAGCCGTTTTTGAAATCCGGCTAACTTCCCATTAAAGATGTTTACTTGTGCTGGACATTGATGTCTAACGGTTTTAGTCAAATAGAAGCTCCAGAAAGTAGACTGTGGTCCGTGTTCCCGTTTTTATACAAACCCAACCGAATCCTTGTCTTGGCTTCTGTGATTAGACACAGCCGTACTCATACCACACAGTCTGGGGATCGTTGTTGGGGTCAGGGGAAGCGGGTGTGCTTTTTGGACGTTCCGCAGAGGTGCATCTCACCCGCTCGCTGTCTTTGTGCTGGCGAAAAGGCTCACCTGGGCGCTCCTCCCCGAACACCTCTCCATGTTCCAAGGCTTCGTCCGGCTGAGCAGTGGGCACAGCCCTCACAGGGGTTACCATGGCAACCTCCCCACGATGATAGTAAGACGACGAGAGGCCGTTAGGGGACACAGGAGTCCGCCCTCTATCGCGCTCTCTCTCCACATGTCTGTCTGTCTGCAGCGTGAGAGAAGACGAATGGTGAATGGGGGAGTTCGGGATGCCGCTGTCTCTGTGCTGATTGGTTGAGCTGGCCAAACGGGCAGAGAGCGGCCTCTCTCTTCCATTAGTCCCTCCTCCTTGCCTCCGAACCACCGTGTCTGACTGGTTCGGAGAGCCCCCGTTTCCATGAAAACTGTCTGGCCCATTGGAGCGGAGCAAATCAGCAGAGGCCAGGCTGAACGTCCTGCTCAGTGACTGGTTGATCCTCTGGGTCACAGGTCGGCCAGAGGCCTGCGACTGGCTGACAGGCTGCCGAGAAGAGGGCTTAACACTTTGGCCCGGCCTCTGGTTAGATGCATGTACGGTGGGCGTGACGTAGCTGGTGGGGGTGCCCTGATCTTTACCGGTGGGACCCGAAGAGGCTGGACTTCTGGTGAAGTATTCAGTCATTAATTCCTCTCTGCTTTCTGTTGGAACCTGATTGAGAACAAAAACATTTAGGTCCACTTCGGTAAATTCCCTGTCACTGTAAAAATCTTTCCGTGTGCGTAATCATGTGTGGGGGCGGGGGGGAGTGCAATCAATCAGATCACCTCGGGTGAACACTGAGGTCAAGTGACCAAGAAAATATTAAAATGATCACTCAAGTTAAAAAGACAAAGGAAAAGCCTTTGAAGCAATGGAGATCAAGTGTTCATTCCATTCGCTCGTCTTATCAATTCGGGATTGTCAATTTATTTCGGTTTCTTGTCGGAAGACCACAAAGTTTTCTAACTAGAACGTCATAAGAATCATGACAGGTTTTATGTTTGGTGAGATATCCCTCTGATTTCAGGAAAGGTCACAAACACAAAGACTGGAATTTACCAGTTGATTTGCAGGCAAGATTTGGCTTCAGAAGAGATTAGAGGTGTGGGGAAGTACCATCATAAAACTAGAGCATGACAGCAAATTAAGTTTGCTCAGCTGAAAACCATACATCTTGGCAGCTGTGAAACTGAATTCTCAAAAAGGATGACAGCAAGCAGTATATACATCAGTTTGTATTATTCAACCTGACGTCGAGTGGAAAAAACGGTTTTCTTGGCTGTTTTTGTTGTACAGAGGAACGGACCATGACTTTAAACTAAAGCGTAAAATACATTACAATGTTTGTTTTGTTTTTTTCTAGTTAGTTGCCGCATGTGACATGAAGAGCAGAATTATGACCCAGACGCAGACAGGACACGCAGGTGGAAAAGTAAGTGTCTTTAAATTCAAAAATACAAAGTAGCAACGGAGACCAAGGGTGGGGGGGGGGGAATAGGGAAACATCCAAAACAGGCTGGATAGGGGCTCCTGAGGACGCGACTTGGAGACCCCTGATGGAGAGCTCTGATGGAGAGCAATGGAGTCAGAGCTGTACCAGGTAAGCCAATATTTGCCACCCGCACCAGTGGAGAAAATTAATCAGGAAATTAACTCATAAATGTATGTAAAAACTCACAAATGTATTAAAACAAATGTTTTTTTTTCCTTTCTGCTTGGCTCTTGATGGAGGCAGATGCTTCTGCTCCTCTCCTCTTCTATCCTCCCTGCTTTCTTGTCTCATGTGGTCTTGTGTTTTAACTACGACTCCCGGCGCATTTCTTGCGACAATCTAACAGTGGATTTGGGCATCTGGTCTCTCGACACAATTGTCAAGACTTTCTTGACGAGAGAAGCTGGTAGAGGGGAGCCGGCTTGCCCCGCGTGGACGGCGGCAGCTCAATATACTGTATATTGGTTTCCTGGAATATATGAAGGATGGTGTGTCTATTTATTCCGTCCAACGTTATTGAAATTCTGCGAACAGGTATCCTTCTGTTTGGGGTTGACAGTTCCTGTTTAATTGTAAAAAGTTAGTGGACGGGAGCCGCTTTCGTGGAGGCGAACAAGCTGCAGCCTGGACGGTGTGGGACAAGCAGTCAACACTCGAAACCAGGCAACAAGTGAACAGGGGGTGACACTTTTTTGACTTCCCACTTTTCCATATGTGCATCTCCTTGAGGTTTTTCTCCTGGTTCAAACTATAGTCTTTTTTTCCCTTCCCCTTCCCTATCATTTCCTTTCACAATTAAGAACTCAGGACACTTAACAGTGAACTGCCGGGCTTCCCATACTGTCTCCCTCTGTTGGTCATTGTTATTGTTTCTTTGGAAAGACAAGTTTTTACACACTTGGTCAATAAATCTGATTCTGATTAAGAGGATTCAACCCATAAATGACAGTCCGGGAGAGCAGTGGCCACCAGTTATGCCAGCATCCGCTCATGAACGCCGCAAACACAAAACACAGCAATGATATGTTTCAAGAATATATCTCTGACAGTGTCAATCAAAAGCAATCATGATGCTCTTTGACAAATGTTTAACAACTATGTAGCGAAACGAGGCTACCAAAATATTTAAATTCGCAGTACGACACAGTGTAATTGAAAACCAATTGAACCTACAGCCACAATCACAGCTCAACCACTTTCTATAAGCCTTACCAGTAGGCTGATTATGAGTCAGTCCCAGGGATGACACAAGCCAACCATTCCTACCTTCAGTGAACCGAACATACACAATTTGGAGTTACGTCTTCCCTCGAAGGACCGTTATGACAGTGAACCCACAAAATTATTAATTGTACACAACAAATTAATACATTATTAGTTTTGAGATCAGTCAAGTCGATTAAAATAGTTTGTTCAATTATTGTTTAAGTGAGGGTAAACAGGGTCACAAAATTATTGCAAAATGTCAACGTTATTTATTATACGTGACAATTTGACATTTTGGCACCGATCTCAGCAAGTTGACACACGTGATTTGCTTTCATGGGCCACTTAAATTGACCTGCGGGCCAGATCTGCCCCCCGGGCCTTGAGTTTGACACTTGTGTTTTGTTTTCAGAGTTTTGGATTGTTTTCATGAGTGAGTGAACACACACAAGCAAAGAGATCTGCTCGAGCTGACACAGAATAAAATCCAGATAATTCTTCTTGTGAGGTGACAGCACTAAACTGTGCTATAACCACAAAAAACTGTATTATTCATTAAAACCTCCCCACCAGTGTCCATCAAAACTACACTGAAAAAAGACAGAACAGTCACTCTGAAATACAGAATTTAAAAGGGAAGTCAACAAAAAAATTGTCACTACAATAACGGGGCTGCCATGAGTTATTTGTTCTCACACTGCAAGGTAGACATGTGCTACAGGTTCAAAGCTACATTACATTTCTCACAACTTGTGCTGTGGTGTATATACGCGTTTTGAAAACAGAGGACAATATTTCTGTTTGTTTAGTACAGGCAGTATGCAACACAATGACAAGCAACATTGACAAATATATTTCTCACCGTTTGTGGTGACTTCAGGTTGCTCTCTTGCAGAAACTCCTCCAGTGACACCATCTCACTTCCGGGAGATGAAGGGCGAGCCCGATTCCTAATGCCGCCTCCACGCTGTGGTTGGGCCCGCTGGGGTGCTTGATCGTATGGGAGGGTTGCGCTGCGTGACATGATCTGCTGTGATTGGCTGAGACCCCTGACATCATCGCTGGATAGGCTCGCTGACCGGGGGTGACAATCGGATGCATCTAGGATAAAAAACGTTTTGGAATAATCTTGCACATCAGTCACGTTCAAAACAACCACCTCAATGATGGAATGATTTACACAGCACAGTCCCTTGCTAGTTGCTAGTCAAGGTCCGAATTGTTCAGGTTTTCAAACAAACTTCCCACAATAAATTACAGTCAAGTGTAAAAACATAAAACAATACCGTCTTGGAATTTTCTCTTAGGTTTAATTAACAACAACTTTGTGAAACGTCGTGCCGAGGTAAAAAGATGTTATCCACCTAAAAAGGTAAAAACACTAACTTAATAACTTAATGGCTGGCCAGTCAATTTTCTGCTTGCTATTGTTAGCAGCTAACACACTAACTTGTGCAAAAAAAGCCACAAAAATATAAAACAACAAAACAAAACACATGAGGTGTTAATCCTTTGCTTCCCCTTCCTTCTGCAAGATATGACTTTCATATTAGAGGATTCAGAAAATGTTGCCGAATTCCCGAACCCGGGGGAATTAGAATAAAGACGTTCCACTGTCGTACTGTATTGTTGGCCTAATTAGAGTTGACTCGATTCAACTGTCAGTACCTTTGCAGTTGACCGGTGAGTTTGAGCTGGACGTATGGTGACTAAAGTCAGCTGATCCTGGACGACATCCCATGTGACCACGTGGACCAAATCCGGTCTCAGTGTCTTCGTCGAAGAGCACACCTACAAAAACATTGTTTCATCTCCGGCTCCGCTTGTGTTCAGGTCTGCTGTTAAGTGGCCCTTGTGTCTTACCTCTGGGCCTGCAGCTACTGAGGGCAAGTGAAGATGATTGATGGCTTGGGGTGGAACTCAGAGCTTTGTGGGTCTGTGCGAGGCCTGAAAAACACATACGCGCGCCCACGCACGCACGCATGCACATACACACAGGGTTACGGTTACTCTGGGGAAAAAAAATAATCCATTCAGCCATCCATTTTCCATAAACTGATGATCACGAGGATCACGGGTATGCTGGAGCCTATCCGGGCTGACTTCGGGGTTGCCAGCCATTCAAAGGAAGAAACAAATACCGCATTTTCCGCACTATAACGCGCACCTAAAAGCATACAATTTCCTCAAAAGCCTACTATACAAGGCGCATCGCTTTATAATCCGATGCGCCTTGTATATGGATCGGCATTCTGATTTCTTGGACATAGTATTTTAAATGTTCTATAAAGCATTTTGTTACAGCTGCAGTGGTTGTGAAAGCGCTACATGAATAAAGTGGTATTGTATTGTATTCCTTTAGCATATACAATTTCCTCAAAAGCCTACTATACAAGGCGCATCGGATTATAAAGCGATGCGCCTTGTATAGTAGGCTTTTGAGGAAATTGTATATGCTAAAGGAATACAATACAATACCACTTTATTCATGTAGCGCTTTCACAACCACTGCGGCTGTAACAAAATGCTTTATAGAACATTTAAAATACTATGTCCAAGAAATCAGAATGCCGATCCATACACAAGGCGCATCGGATTATAAAGCGATGCGCCTTGTATATGGATCGGCATTCTGATTTCTTGGACATAGTATTTTAAATGTTCTATAAAGCATTTTGTTACAGCTGCAGTGGTTGTGAAAGCGCTACATGAATAAAGTGGTATTGTATTGTATTGTATTCTCTTTAGCGTAGCCCCATCTAGTGGACGCATAGCACAAACGCAGCCACTATTGTAGCTTCTACTCTATGCACTTTATAATGAATGCGTTGTGCCATATATGAAAACAGTTTTAAAATAGGCCATTCATTGAAGGTGCAGCTTATACCCTGCAGCGCGTTATCGTGTGGAAATTCCAGTAATGAGGACATTTTTTCTCACTGCACTGGACCCTAAGAAATCTTTAACTGTTTAAATTCAGCTTTCAAGCTCTTTTTCAGGAAAGAGAAACTTAATCCCTGCCTTATGATTGGCTGGCAACCAGTTCAGGGTGTACGCTGCCTGCTGCCCGAAGACAGCTGGGATGGGGTTCAACACACCCGCGACCCTCGTGAGGATAAGCGGCTCGGATAGTGGTATGTTTTGAATCTTTATTCATTCATGTTATTTACTCTGATCATAAAAGATACCAGCAAATCGGGGGACCATATTTTACACCAGTACAAAGAAAAAAAAAAAAAGCTTTTTAAGGGTGATTTTTGTTAATACGCTTTGTTACAACAATGAAATAATTTTGTCACTTTTTGTGCAATGTTTAAAAATCACCTTGTCCGTCTTCTCCAGTGACACTCTCACTGCTACCTCCTGGTGTGCTGCAATGATATACCCCTCGTCCTCCTACGGACCAATGACAGGACAAATAAGACCATCTCAGTTCATTTAGATGAAGAGGTGTGATGATAAATAGGATGGAAGCAAACATGAAGCAGCAGAGCTTGGCAAGAGTGCAAGGATAGGTGTGTGACTGTGTACATGGTTAGTTCAAGCAGAGCATTGAGAAATCCACACAATGATTTTGGCTGGTCTTGACTATTGTATGATGAATTTAATTCTTTTTGGGCATAATAAGAATTTTATGTTGTCTAATAATTGTTATGGTACAAGGCTGCACTGTATCTGCAAATGATGCAGACAGTTCCACAGTTCTCTGTGTGTAGTAGGGTATATCCCCCCCCCCCCCGAAAATGATACAAGTTAATATAAGGCTGGACACATTTTATGATTATTTAACAGATGAAGCTAAATTTGACGCTCACAGTCATTTGGATTAAATGTATTACTAAAATCCTGTTAACTTTTGAAAAAAAATTCTATCTAGACATGGGACACTGGTTTGGAATTGCACAAGAAGACTGAGTGGAGGCCAAAACTATTCACACAGTGGCCAAACTTTGAGTGAGAATGTTTGAGTTGGTACTGCCATGAGAAAAGGGCAAAATACTGCTAAGTGGGAATAAAATTGGTATTTCTGACACCTTTTTGGAAGGTAATGTCAAGCCAGAAGACATCAATCCAAATTAAATTGATGGCAAAGATTATATAATCCTGAAGAAGTTACCGTATTTTCTGCAGTATAAGGCGCACCTAAAAGCATTCAATTTTCTCAAAAGCCGAAAGTGCGCTTTATAATCCAATGTGCCTTATAGATGGTGTTGATCTCTTTATATTCCCCATTGAGTTGTTTCCCTGTTAGTGTTCCGATGCCATCAAGTGATGCACCAATTGTTACGTAAGACGGTTCTGTTCAACACGAACTGACGTGCATTCGCCAACACACACTCAAACAGACAACTACTTTGTGAACTCTGTGCAGCCATTATGAAACAAAGATAATCCAAAAGCAGAGTCAACTACTGACTAAATAAAGGAGGAGGGAGACAAGCAAGACTTCTAAGGATATTTAGCCCCTTGTGAATGTGAGCCCACAAGGTTTTTGCCTTTTTGTCGAATCAATTGTCTTCCTAACCTTTGTCTTTCATTTATTGTTTTGTAATGCCATTTGTATTTATGCCAAGGAATAAACTCTGTATTTTTATGGACTTTGTGTGGTGCTTCATGCTACATCCTGAGGGAGCTATGTATGGGTCAATATTCAGATTTCTTGGACGCAGTATTTTAAATGTTCTGTAAAGTGCTTTCTAACAGCCGCAGTGGTTGTAAGGCTCTATATAAATAAAGCTGAACTGTATTGTATTGTATTCCTTTAGCATAGCTCTATCTAGTGGATCCATAATGCAACTGCAGCCACTATTGTAGCTTCGATTCTATGCACCTTATAATGCAGTGCGCACTATATATGAACAGTTTTAAAATAGGCCATTCATTGAAGGTGTGCCTTGGAGTCTGGAGCGCCTTATAGTGCGGGAAGTATGATATTTTTACCAAGCAGATGCTTTGAAGAAAGAATAATGCCTAACGACTACTGCAAAAATGATGAGAAGCTTGCCAACAAATGGCACATTTACTTGTACTTCAAACGTGTATCCCCCCCCCCCCATTTCAAAAATGACCATCAATGCCATAACCAATTATTTTCAGCATCGCCTACTGTGACACTGAAAAAAATGAAGTGGTAAAGCATTGTTGGTCAGGTGGGCAAAGAGTCTATTCCATCTGATAACGACCACTCCTGGACATA
Source organism: Hippocampus comes (assembly GCF_001891065.2). Classification (NCBI taxonomy): domain Eukaryota; kingdom Metazoa; phylum Chordata; class Actinopteri; order Syngnathiformes; family Syngnathidae; genus Hippocampus; species Hippocampus comes. The sequence continues at coordinate 1,080,437 of NW_017804846.1, forward strand.
CCCGCTCTCGCCCGGTCAATCACAAGTGCTCATACAGATGAGCAAACTTTCAAACTCACATTTGTAACTATTGATATTTAATAATCTTCTCCAATTAATCTAACACGGACATTTTGTGAATTTAGGAAAAAAAGACGAAGCAACGTAACTAACTTCCAAAATTTCAAAAGAACTGAAAAATTCATTGAATGTATCTTTTTTTTTTTTTTTTTTTTTTAAGACAAAAACTCTGTCTAAAACTGATGCATTATTGTTAAAACCAAAAGGTGCAGAGAGTTCCCATGGTTACCAGAATCTCTTGGAAAGTGAACTGAAATTTTAAATAAATTAATAGTTTTAAAATGATCTCGTACCGGCCGTCGGAAAGAAAAAAAACATAAGCAGAATATCGGTGTTGATAACCAGTCTGATGAACATCGCTGCAGATACAGACAGTGATGATATTTGTGACACCATGACTTCAACAACATAAATAAAAGAATAGATATGTTTTTCCACACAGTTCTTGAAGCCGGCGGCCATCTTCGAGGTTATCTGAGGCTAAAGCCACTGGCTCACACGTTGGTGTCTGTTCACAGCTAACAGACAAGACCAGTTTAGCAAAGAGCTGACAGGTAATAAGTTAGCAGGTGCTGGTTGCTGCGGTAACATTTCTTGGGCTGATTGCATTCAAGACAAACGACTGCAGCAAGGCATTGTGAAGCAACCGCATTTATAAACGGTGGCCTGATCCAATGTGACTCGGATGAGAAGTGATCTTATTACCAACCGTTGCTCCTCATTTCAGAGCGCACTCTGAAAAGGGAACACACTGCGGGTCTACGTAGTCAAATGCAAATAAATAATATTCATACACATAGAAATCAATTTTAACGACGGGGGCGTGCGGGCAAGCTTGCTGTGCTGTGGAAACAGTGACACACACACACGCACGCACGCACGTACACACGCACACACACACGCACACAAAAACTTACTAGTATTACTGGCTGCCCATATCTGCAACAGGCAACTCTTTTGTGGATGCTTTATGTGATCATTTGTATTCTCGAGGAACACCCCATGCCAGTCGGTGTTCATAAAATATGTATGCATGCTGTAAGTCTTCATGGGAAACGCTGAAAGTCAGTGATGACCGATGATGGTGATGATGATGATTACGGTTTAAAAAGATGAAGAGGAAGATGAGGGTATTAGAACACTCCATTGGCAGAGACGGACTGGCTAGTGATGACGTCTGCTGTGATGTCAGTGGACGACCAGAATCGGAGTCGTCTGCTGAGAGAGAGGGAGGGCCGTGAGGAAGGGTCGGAGGTGGGGGAAGGGGACGGAAGAAGTTTATCTTGGCTTTTACTGCGGAAAAAACAGAAGCGTTTTGGGACAGGAGGAGCTGAGGGGTAGAAAAATGGAGAAAGAGGGAGAGAGAGATGGAGACAAGACAAGGAAAAAAATTATAAAACAATAGTGAGTACATGAAAAAAAAGATTAGAAGATAGAATTTGTGATGAATGTTAAAACTTCATGAGATGGCATTCAAGTTAAACTTATGAGACTGACACAAGAAAGCAGTCATGTTTAAAGGTGGTGTGTTGTGGAAATTTGAGTTTGAATTGCTTGTATACAAACAACTGGGGTCTCTGAAATGCCAGACCACCTATCAAGTGTAAAAGTACAACAAGCACATAAATTGTTCATGTTCGGCACGGGGGTAGTTGTTTTTGTCCACTGCATGCACCACATGCAGGGATCATTTGCATTAATGACAGTGAGAATGAAAACAATGTTTTTATTTCATGTTTTTACTCTTATCTGGAGGCTCACTTTTCTGGCCTGGCCTAATCGCAAGGCCCTACCTCCGGCGCCGTTCATCATGGTAGTGACAGCTGTATTCAACTTTGCACAGGCGCTAGACAAGCAGTGATTCCAACCAGAGAATTTAATTTTTTTTTTTTAATCCTAGACCATGTAAAATACATTTTATTCAGTAAAAACATGTAACAAAAATAGTCGGCTTTCAATTAAATCATGCAGACGCCACTGAGAGATTCATCATGGTGTCATGCATAAGAAAAATTAAACACCTGCTGAATACAGCACTTCTAAGTGAACAAACAAGTGTAAAAAAAAAAAAGTAAAAGAATACGATGGACAGATTACGTATGTACACAATAGAAACAGACCTGGCAAGGCTGCCCCTCTGTTCGAGGCCTCGGCAATGAATCAAAATGTAATTGTCATTTCTCGCAGTTAAAGTAAATAAATCCATAAATACTAGAATAATACTCCTGTGTTGCTTGCAGCAAGCGTGAAGTTATCTTCTGCCCTCCCTGAATGTGTTTCAGGATGTCATTTGACAAACCAGTTGGGGGTTTTCAGTACCTCCATTCTTCTTAATCCGCGAAAGACGAGTTACATGAATCAAGTTCAAACATGACCTTCTTCTTGTATTCTTTTCATCATCATTAAAGTTACTACAGCTAAAAGAAATCATAGCACTGCAAACAACAAAAAACAATTCAGAGCCAAAACTAAATACATCTTCCACCAGGAAATATTTTAAAATGATTCTTCTTTCTTCTTTAGTGTCGTAATATTTGTACATTTTTGGTCAGCACAATTCTGAGATGTATCGAAAAAAATATTTTGGTGTATGTATGTTTGTACATGTATTTCAGTATTAGTGTGTACTAGGCAGGGATGTGTCCAAGGACCGGCAACCCGAGGCCAAGGCCAAGGCCAAGGACTTGCCTCCGAGGCCAAGGCCAAGGCCAAGGACTTG